>NW_021634299.1:0-50797 GCF_004799145.2 Neltuma alba | reverse complement strand
TGCTGAATTTGAGGCCCTCACCAGCGATCTCTGATTCGCTTTTGGCTCCTTAAGCGTGCGAGTCTCTCAAGTTGACTCGTGCAGCTGGGGCGACCTGACTCGTTCCAAACTTCTTCCCTCTCGAAGTCTTTTGCCTCTCCGAGAATTCTGTTGTTTTAGGCGTTGCTCATCTTTAGGATCATTTTCTCTGTCCCCTTCCTCTCTTGAAAATCTGCTCCATTCACTCACTCAATAGAGAAGTTAAATTGCGGTGTCAGTCTGTTGATTATAGAAGAACATAATTTCAGTAGGAAGGTTTACGTGTTTGGCTAGTCAGGTCTTCATTGCATTTACCTCATTCTTTATGATATGCTGGTTCAAAGGCGGGGGAATCAATCATTAGCTTTGGATGCTGACCGGATATATCTCCACTTTGGATTTTTCTGAGCAGCAATCATGAACAATCAACTTCTCGAAATCGAACCCAGGAACTGAATTTTTGTGTGAGTATATGATTATAAACTGTCCATGGTCATTCTTCTGGATTTGTTCGTTTTTACTTATCAGATTTGTACGATTGAAATGATATGTTCTCTTGTTTACGAAGTTGTTCCCGAGAGGAGTTTGAATAAAAATATTTAGATTCTACCTTACACATTCCAGCACGCGCTCTCAAGTCTTGGCTGTTGTTAGTTCCTGATCATGGCCTCTGTGATTTTCTTTTACTTCTTATTTATATATTTTTTAAAATTGAAATCTTTAGTTTAGGCAAGTAATTTCCTTGTTCATAATGACTTTGTCTTTTCAGTCATTCATTTGTAATTTCTAATTATACGACCAACCTATTGACATACCTCAATATTTTGCTTGCCTCTGTAGTTCAATTAAAGAAGCAAAGTTCATGCTCCATTCAGCTGGCCAATATAACCGATTATCATGTCGCTTTCAAGGTCCAAGCAGCTTGCTTCAATCTTCACTCGTTGAGATTCTAATTGTAGACCAGGAATTTCTTTTTATCAAAAACTATTGTGCTCCATAGCTAAACAGATATAATGTCAGCAGGTCAAGACGACAGCACCTAAAAAATATTCAGTGCGACCAAATGTTGGAGTTCTTATGCCAAATTCTGCTTGTAAATTCGTAGGTATACCTATATCATTCATTGGTTGTGTTGTTGTTATTAATTGTTATTCTTTGGTAACATCTAAACAGTGACGAATTAGGTTTTAGTTTTAGATTCAGTTCTGGTTTATATTAGGAAGAGGTATTCGTGGTTCATTGTTTTTGAGTAGGGTTGGGTTGATTTTCGGACAGAACTGGCACATGTTGATTGATGTTTAGGAATTTTTTTTAATTACGTTGCGTGTCTTTTCAATCGTAAATAGGCGTGGGTCAAACTCAACCAAAACTGAGGGTGCGATTTCCCGATGAAAAGTTTCATCTCAAAGTTATTTGGGTATTGATTCTTGTCTTCAGGGCAATCAGGAGTATCAGTTGTCCATTAACTACAATAGGAGATAATTCCACACACTTAATCTTAAATTAATATCATAATATTCCTTCTAATTGCAGAGGTTCTTTCTTTTTACCCCCTCTCTAAGTTTAATCTTCGATACTTTTACTATTTGCATCATACAGTGACAATGCAAGCTCCAAAGGAAGCCCCAGCAGACATGGCGTGCAAGGACAAGTTTTTAATCCAGAGCATAATTGTTCCTGTTGGAACAACCAGTGAAGATATTTCTTCCAGCTTGGTATGTTTAAGTTGAGGTTTTCTGCCCTGAGAGCTTTTATTGTGAACGTCTATATTTATTTACATCTGTAGCTTTTATTTTATATATTTATTTATCTATTTTTGGCATTTGACAGTTTGCCAAGGATAATGACAGACGTGTTGAAGAAAACAAGCTGAAAGTGACCCTGATCAGCCCTATCTCTTCACCAGAACTCTCTCCCATCAATGGAAACTTCAATAGTGGTCTTGCTTATGAAAAGAATCAGATATTTGGCAGAGAGGAAATCGTTTCCCAAGAACCCATGGTTAGAGATAAGTTCATTGACCTGTCTACTTTGTTTAACCCCTTCGTTTTTGTCGCTTTCATTTTAACATTTTAAATTCTTTAGAAACTCATTCATTTTGTTAATTGCGCAAGAGTTTGCCAATAATCATGTGGTTTACTTTTTTAATTCAATCATTTCAATCTGTTGATCTTTTTTTTTGGGTTTATTCGTTCTAGTGGAGTATGTTTTTAGCTTACTCCTTGACAGTGCCATTATTATCATGGGCATGTTAGGTGGTCCAGAATGTTGAGCACGAGATAGTTAATGAGGAATTAAACGATGGAAAAAAAAACGATGTAAAAGACAATGAGTTGAATGCAGAAGAAGATGAAAGGTCAAAGACTATGATGGATGCGGAGGAACTCAAACCAGAAACAGCAGAATTAAAAGTGCCGAAAGATGTGGAGTTCTACAATGTAACGGAGGATGCACAGGAATCGAAGGCAGAAAAAGTGGCCATGCTAAATGTGTCAAAGAGTGCGGAGGAGCTAAAATTAATGGAAGCTATTGAAGAGATAAAGTTTAAACTTGATAAACTTGAGTCAAAGCTGAATGAGGTCAGGCATTCCACGTTTTTATTTGTAAATATTTTATCTACCCCCATGTGCTTTTACGGTATGTCGAAGCACTAGGCGTCCAGCAGTTATAATAAGAATTTGCTTATTATCAATGCCTCATCATTGCATCTTTTTGGCATCTTGTCCTCATCATGGCATTTTCTTTCATAGACTCTGGCATGATTATGGATTTATTATGTTCATTGATCCTAATGTAATTTGATTTCTCCCTCCGTTTCTTCGGAACAGATGGTACACAAGTGGTTGGAGCTCCCGTCCTACCTGTTTCTTACTTTTAAGTTCTGAAATTTGAATGGATGTTTGCAATTCTTAAGTCATATTCAACTGCGTGCTGATACTTGAACTCGATCCGACCCACATCAATGATCAAGTATGTCTTTTTGTAGGCTGGAGCAACGATATCAAAGCTAACGGAGGAGAGCAGGCTAGGCAATCTAGAGACTAAGGCCTTGCAGGAAAAAATAGTAAGCCTAACAATATTGTCTTCCGTTTGGCAAAATTTTTTTCTTAAAAATTAAAAAAAAATAGTGGGAGGTACCCAAGGGAGTTATGTCTTCCAGCCCTAACTGCCGTTATATGTTGCTCTGACGAAAAGGTAGATTGTGTTTTTTGAACTACTGAGAGTTCCTCTCTACTCTGATATGCCTGAACTTGGATAAATTTCTCTATTTCTCCTTTCTTGTTCTTTGTTTTTTGGTGAGAAGAGATGTTGGGAAGGGTTGCCTGTATCCCATCTTTAGCGTAGGAATCCTGTATATTTCATTTACTTATTGTTAAACTCGCTTGTTTTATATGTGCAGGCAGCATTGAGTAAGAGAGGTTCAAGGAAAGTTCAAATCGGATTCCCCCTTCTATACGTCTGTATGGTGGCACTTGTCTCTCTTTTCCTTGGATACCGTTCTCACTCTTGATACTTGCTCAGCATAATGTATATGCAGCTGCTAACGTTTTGATTTAGCTTCGAGTTTGTTGGTAGCAAAAGCTTAGAAATGTTCCAGGTTTACATGAGGCTCAGAAATTGTTATACCCTATTTTGATGTATTCAAGAGGATTTGAGCCTTGTACACTAGGGGAGCGATTGACCGATCTAGTCCAACGTTATCAATGTCATAGTTTGTGTATATGCGAAATTACGCGCATGAAAATATTTGTAAAGGACACATAGATAAATAGCAATCAATCAGGCACATGGTTCCTGCGACTAGAGGAAATTGCTTTGAGCCACGAGATCTGGCAACACACCTTGAGTGGCTTTTTACATTTATTTATTTTCCTTTCACAGATTTACTGACTTAGTTCACGTTTCATCTCGGGACTGAAATCTTCCTACCAATTTCGTTTTTCGTATATTTTTCCAGCAAATGTTTTTTTTAAGTAACTGCTAACTGCCACCCAGTGATTACATAATCATATCTATATTTTCCGACCCCAAAGGCCCAAACAGACTTTCGTATGCCTTTTTACAATGTCAGTGACGAAATAAGGTTTTGTTACGAGAGAGCTCTTTTTCAAAAAAAAAAAAAAAAAACGCATCTGCAAAAGTGAGGTACTAAAGAAACAGTTTGCTTCTGGGACCCAAAAGAGTAAAGAAAGAGAGCATTATAACGAGGTCTCAAAAAAGAAAAATAATCACTAAAAAGTTTCAATAAAATAGCATGTAATGATAAGTTTCAGAGTAAGAAATAACAACTTCTGAAATTTATTTGGTGATTTTTTTCTTTTTTGAAATCTCATTATAATTCTTCCATAAAGAAACGATTAGATTTATTGTGGGGGAGAAGGGAAACAGTCAGCTTATTATTTGTTTAGAAGGATGAAAATGTTAATAATTATTTTACAGAAAACCCACATTTCATTCTTTTTTCTTTTAAAATTATTATATATATTCATATATATAATTAAGAATAAATTACATTGTCGCGTCATTGTAACTTATTATTTATATATTTAAAAAATTTATATCATGTTATAACACAATATACTATAATAAAATTTCGTTGGGAAAAAAAGATTTAAGGCATTCTGGTGATATTTTTTTTGAGTGAGCATTTTGGGGATATTAACTCTGTTCTGGTTTAAAAAATATTTTGGGCCGAAGCAGCCCAGTTGGATGGGGATCTTGGGCCTTTTGTGCTGCAATAGGCATTACGTAGTACGAACGCCAAGCACCATCAATTTTCAAAAGACAATTTCAACCAAAAAAGGGTCAATTTCAACAGGACAAGGAACAAGAAAATTTCCCTTCCCCGGCGCAGGTGAGTTTGGACTTGGATCGGGAGAGGCGAGAGTAGTCGGATTAACTAATCAGGGGCATAGAAAGGAGAGAAAATGGGAAGGGAAGTGTCGGAGAGTTGCGTGGACAGTCTACTGACGGAGATGGTGGCATCCTATTGCAATCGGTTCTACGCCAATAAACCTGAGCTCGCCGCCCGCAGGATCGAGGCCATTGGGTATCAAGTTGGTCACCAGCTCTCTGAAAGGTCTAACCCTATTTTCATTATCTTCTCCTTTCTCTGCTTTTCTTCATTGCGAGCTCATTTTGTTTCTCAATAATATATCCGCTTTCTGTTTCATAGATTCTAGAGGTTCATTTGGATGAACCTGTATTATCTGAGAAAATTTGCAGCAAGCCGGTATTAGTTGTTTTTTAAATACACATTAGTCCCCCAAATTAGATTTGTCTCATGTTGAGTCAGAAGTTCGCAACTGCATCAGTCGTTCATGAAAACGAGGTTAAGAATAGGCACACAACGTTTCTAACTGTTGCCAAGCGTAGTCGAATTAAATTACTCTTATTAAAATTTTGGTATGCGTCGTGTTAGGTTTTTTTGTCAGTGATCGTTCTGTTAATTTCTGTTTCATGGATTCTAATTCTTTTATCGGATCTAGTCTCTTGTGCTATGGGTATTTGGTATACAGTTTCAATTGGATGCAAGGCTTTTGTAGTTGATTTGTATGATTCTAGATTCTTAAAAAGTTCATGTACCTTAACCATAGTTATGGTTTTAAATCTCTCTTTAGAGATAAATCTTGACCGATTCAATACCCTGATCAGGCTTTTCTGCGATTCTTGTCATGGAATTTCTGTTATTACAAGCATCACCAAAACTAAAGGTTACGCGGTGATACAACTATTTTCCTAAAAGGAAAGGAAGAAAGAAAGAAAATCAAAGCTCTAACGTAAAACAAATACAAGGATGATGCAATCATAAATTTCAAATGTGAAAAGCAACTTTCAAAATCATCTTGTGATATTGACTAGTTGGTAGGTTAATTACTTTTGTTGTAATTTATTTAAATTGAGAAAATTGTGTATAGGTATACCATGGAGCGGCCTCGTTTCAGTGATCATCTGGAGGCTATCAAATTCATCTGCAAGGACTTCTGGTCTGAGCTCTTTAAGAAGCAGATTGACAACTTGAAAACTAATCACAGGGTGAGTCGACAGAGCTAAAATCAACGGAGCTATATATATTATGACTGGCAGATTGACAATATGTGGTTTTGCCTCAGGGTACCTTTGTGTTGCAAGATAATAAATTTCGCTGGCTTGCACACATGTCAATTGATCCATCCGTTGATGGAAGTTCAATTGAAGATAATTCTGTGATTTCAGCTGAAAACAAGGCAGCACAAGCAATGAGCATGCATCTTTATTTCCCGTGTGGGATCATTAGAGGAGCTCTCTCAAATTTAGGAATCCCTTGTGCAGTTTCTGCAGATATATCTAACCTTCCAGCATGTATGGATATCCTTCATTATTTTATTTTTCAGTCTCTCACTCCATGCGTGCATCTGTGTGTGTCTCTGAGAGAGAGAGAGAGAGAGAGAATTAGTCAAGAACGACTCTCATTTTGATGAAGTGTCTTCTCTAGATGTTCAATTTATATCCTTTGATCATTATGAGGGGTTTTTATTTTTATAGGTTTTTATATGGCATGTGATGAAATGGATCAAGCCTTGCGTCTTTGTGTTTGTTTGTTTTATTAGATTCCTTCCAAGCTTTCCTATATGCTTTTGCCACTGGATGAATCATTCTTTAACTGTGACTGATTACCCTTAGAATGGTGAAGGTTCAGCTAGATGATATTCAGATTGCATGTTTTGCTTCCAACATTTAGGTGCCTTAATCTGTGTAGTTAAAGGCGATTGGTTGAGGCACCAAAGGGTCATGAGTAGCATTTGCTTTAGCCAAGTGCTTGCCTAGCAGTGCCTTTGGAACTTTTGGCGTCAATTTAGCCGGGCACCTGAGATGCCTAGTGGGATGGCTTGAACAGAAGGGCAATTTAGAAGCCGAGCCCAAGTGTTATAAGACAGTCAAAGGATAAACTAGGAAATTAAAAATCCTAGTGACTTGCTTCATCAGGGGTGCCTTCGTTTTAGTTGTCTGTCTTTAGCCCGACTACCCTGTTTTAAATCAATCCTTTAGACCTTGAACTTGAGTCGCTACCTTAAGGATTCAGCTAGTTTTTGAAATTTGGCATCGTTCATGAATTTCAATTGATAAGATCAATTAATAGCATGATTTGCTTTAATCATCTCGTGTCATTGAGCAGGTTCATTTGTGGTCCGCATAAAAGTTTGAACAGCTTATAGCTATGTTGCTATCCATTTGCACAGCCTGGAAGTATTTACATCTTCTGAAACAATGCTTTGGTATCCTTGAGTTTTCTGGATTGTAGAATATTGATGACTCGTTGAACGGGAAGGGCTTCCAAGGAACCACCGGGGACTCGTTCTTTCCAATGCAGGTTTTGTTCAAGCTCACGGTGATATATTGATTCCTCATGAATTATGTGTCATAATATGAAAGAATGTTGAGTCTCATTATGATGCCAAGTACTCGGATTCTATGGAATTGAGTGCTGTTCTCAATGTGTATCCTTCGGATCTTCTTTGACCGCCAATTTGTTTGAACCTTTCTTCCTTTGAAGTTTTCGAAAGTGAGTTTGTATTTTGTCTTTAGAAGGTAGATTCACCGTGAGGAGATTCGTTGAATGCGCGTGTCAAGTTGCTACTAGGGCATGGGAAGTAAAGGGGAAAATGGCGAGTGACAAGTGACAACAGGTTTATGTTTCGCAAAATGCTACATTATGCGTGTCCTACAGGTAATTTCTGATAATTTTGTCGCTACAGGACAATCGCTAGGGGGGGTATTTTATCCGTGGTTTCGATTAGCATCCAAACTCTAACTATGCATCATGGCTTTGGGTCACCTTTTCAAAAAGTAATTTTACGGGTGAGACAATTATGTGTCCTGATTTACGTGAATTTTTTTTTCCCCAAGTGCTCAAGGTTGTCTGTGCATAAGCACTTAAAAAATATTCTTACAAAAGTCGAGGCAATTCTTCTGACATATTTAAAATAACTTCTAAAAAGCTAATTTAAATATATTTTTCAATGTTTTTCCAAGTACTCCCAACACGTCCTTAAGCGCGAAAAAATTTGGGTCTTTGGATCACAAAAATATTGGGTGAGGTACCCATTGGTGGTGGATATTTGACTACGATCTCCATTGGCGGTGGAGCATGTTGTCAACTGAAAAGCGTACTTTTACTTTATTATTATTTTTATTTCTTTAACTTATATGTAGTCTTTAATTAATTCTTAACTTTGAAAAATATATTAATTTTTTAATTTTAAAATAACAAATAATAATGATATTAAAATCTTAGATGTTAATAAGTTATCTTTGAAACAATTAAATTGTTATATAAATCATAATTCAATTTCAACAATTTTGAGATTAAAAGATTAAAAATATGCCTTTTTAAAGGAACCAAATTGAAGCTGAAAGGTATTCTGTTGCCTATTTTTATTTTTTCAAATGATAATGCGAAGGTGGCAATCTTTCTCTTTAACGCACTAGATTGCCCAGCCACAATTTGTTGAACAAGTAGAGCCGCATTCTACATAAAATAACATATAGAAATGGAAATACAATCTCTGAGGTCGGCACTCGGCAGTTCGATTTGTGGAGCATTACAAGTTTAGCCCACTGCTTTCAGATATCCACCAGTCATCCTTAATAACTCGCCACTACAAGTCAATGGTGTCTGTGTCGGTCCTTCTCCCTTGAAGAGTACGAGGTGCCATAACTGTCGCGATCTGAAATTCAAATATGTTAGCAAACGGATACGTATAACTAAGATGAAGGTCAAACTTACGAGCAGTTTCATACCTCGTGATGAGTGATACTTCGATTTCTCAGAATGTCCTGCATGGAGGAAAAAATCCTTCAACATTAAAAACACTCAACGAGAGATAACCAGCCAAACCTTAAACAAAGACCAAAATCTCAAGTGATTCACAAACGAAATATTTCTCAAGCTGGTCCCTAGTTATCCCAAATAAAACTCTGTTCACGTCCTCTTATCAATCTTTTTTGGTCAAGTTACCACCCACTACTACATAAAATGTGATGAGCAGAGAGTCTTGTTAACGGTACGTTGACAAATGAATGGTGCAGCTAACGATTTTATTTGTTAGACTAAATTAAAAACCAATCACCAAATTGATAATTCCTCCATCCATAAGGTATCACAATGGAATTTCAGTTTGACAAAAATTAAAATCAAAACCATACCTGAATCCTTTGTTCTATCTCTAGAACGGTGACCTCGATCCTTGAGTTTATCCCTATCTGCTTCCTCTCGATCTCTTTCCCTGTCAGAATCCCTTCCCCTTTCCCTGTCAGAATCTCTTCCCGATCACGATCTCGAGCTTTTGTCCTGTCCCGTTCCCTTTCCCTATCTCTGTCTCGTTCCCTTTCCCTTTCCCTTTCCCTGCGTGTCTCTCCAGTGGTCTCTGCTTTACGATCAGATTTGGATTTGAGTGTGGGTTCATCTCTTGCCTCTCCCTCTGTAGCCATGCTCTTCGAATCATCATCAATCTTGGACTCTTTCATCTTATCAATGGCTTGTTTTACCAATGCACCCTTGCTACTGCCAGCTTCATTATTAGATTCTGCTGAAGCTCCCTTTGAAACAGAGGTGTTAGTGTCTGCCGGCGGGCTACTCTGCGGAATGTCCTACAATTAAGCTTGGCATATGTTAGATAAAAAACCTTCAAGCTTGGTATATGTTAGATAAAAAACCTTCAAGTAGAAAAAAGAAAAGCGTTTCCAACAACTCTGTCACATGCTTTTGTCTCATCACAGCCAACTAACGCGGTTCTTGCACCATGAAAAAACATGTTGTAAAGTGAAGTGCGTCATAGTCCAATAGAGCTCAGGGTAAACATTACCTTTGATACAGCCTTAGATTGTGATTCTGATGATTTATTGGAGAATGTAAATGAGTCACCATCCTTGCAGACTGCTAGGTATTGTGCCTTCGGAAGGCTATACAGGTGAGCTAAAACCCTACAGACTTCATCAATCCCAGATTTCTCAGCATCAAATGCCTTCCACCATGGAGGGCTCTCAGGAAGGGGTACTTGGAATCTGCGAGCAGCTGCATATACAACTCCACAAGCCACAACCTCACTCTTAAATCGAACACACAGTGTAGTGCGCAAGCTGCATCATAACAAGTTAAGAGAGGATCAGTATATGACATCATTTTATCTATGAACTCCTCCATGGCATTTTCTCGACCACACTCTCCTTATATCCTTCCCATTCATGATCCTTTGAGATTATAATAGAAATACTCATGGCTCGTCGACTAACTGTTTATGCTTTTCAGTTGGAGCAGTCTTTATCAAGAGGATCCTCAAAGGTGATAAAGTGCAGAGCTCAAGACAATACAGGGAGTGTTTATGGTAAGATGAACAACCATAGTAATACATGCAGTTGCTTACCTGTCATTAGCCAGATTCCAAGCTTCCTGCCTCAATTCTTCGGGAGTTTCGAGAGTTGCAAGGTAATTTGATATAAATTTATGAGGATGTTCGACATGACAAATAAATCCCATTTCTTTCAAAATATGTCTCTCTGTTCTACTCAACTCCATCTTCAAGTCTACATATTTCTGTTAATGGGAAAGAAAAATTTCCAATTAAGTTATTACTTATCAATTAGCAAGAAGAATAAGAATTATATATGCTAGAAACACACATATAAACGCTAACAGAAGAAAAGCTTCTAACCTTGGAATACAAGTCTAAATGCTCTATAGGCAATTTCTCCCTCCTACATTCCATTCTGTGAAAAACAATAATTACTTGTCTCGCCTTTCTGGGACTTTCTTCCAGTTTTGAAGCAAGCCACACACAGCTTGCAGCAACTTTCTGAAAAAAAAAGAAAAGCCTATCAGATCCCATTGAAAAATAGTAAAAAATATCAATGATGAAGACAATAATAGAACATTAGTACACAAAGGATCTAAAAGTTTAAAGAATTAGTTTTAAGGACAAGATTAAAATACCAGAGAAAAACCGGTTAAAATTTTCAGTTTCGATAGTAGCTTGGAATTAAAAAAATAACAAGGGGAAACAGTGTATATATTATTAGATGATGATAATAACCTTCACATTGAACCGCGCAAATGACTTCTTGCAGTAAAAACGATGAAATAGAACCTGCCCAGTGGCCATGACTGCTTGTGGTCTGCCAGAAAACTAAGGAAACAAATTGAATTCTAAACTAAATGAATATTAGACTAGACAGACACCATTGTGAAGAAGATTGAATACCAAAAAAAGGATACAGCCGAAGCAAAATGCCACTTTCTTGGATGAGATCACAACCATAGATTCTAAGGGTTGTTTCAGTGGCTTCATCTATGCCATCTTTCCGAGAAGGTGAATTCTTTAGCTGCTCATCAGTGAGGTAGAATGTGTCAATTGCAGTGTAGATCATGCTTTATACCTGCGTACCTTCAACAAAACCGAAGAAATACACAAAAACCCTAGTTATACTTCCAAAGCACCAATAAATGTATATCATTGATGATTTAACATGATATTGAACTCTTTGCCATAAAATAAAAACATGATGTAAGATTATTAATGAATTATCGCGATGGTATTGAATAGTAAATTGAAAGCAAAGGGGCCACCTAAAGTGGATGGAATCGACGAGAGGCTCGCAATGGTCCACGGAGCCGATGAAAGGGAGACCAACTGTATTACCGACGTAGAAGACGGCTAGGAGCGTCTGTGACGGCGGCGCCGAAGTGTCCTGGGCGACCAGGAACGATGAAGCCTACGATAGAGGAGGTCTTGATGTCGAGAGGGAGGGCAAATTTAGGGAATATTAGTCTGAAAGACCACTACAGAGAGTTATTTAGTCCAGAGTCCTTTGAAAATGACAGATTAAGTACTTTTTAGTTTTTTAATCTTAAATAATATTTTTTATAACAATAATGATTGTTTTAAAATTTAAATTTAATATGTTAATATTTAATATTTTATCAATATTTAAGAACATAATATTATCATTTTTTATTAATAGTTTTAGAGTTAGAAAACAAAAAGTTTACTTTTTAAAGTTAAGAGATCAGAATAAAATCTTGTGTAAAATTAAAAGACTAAAAGTATACTTTAGACTAAAAGGATGAACAAGAAATGAAATGACTCACATACCCTCATCTTCCTTTATTATCTCCGGTGACATGTGCCAACTTGGAAAATTTAGCTAGTAAGGGTTAGCTGTTTCGTTCGTTTGGTTCGACTCTTGAACAAAATAAACCAAATCAAGTCACAATTCAATTACTCCTCTATTTTTTAATATAAAATTTATTAATTCTATTTATAAGACTTATTTTATATGTTTATCAATTTTTTTAAATTAATCCATTGATATTTTTCCAATAATAATCAAATAGGACAAGAAAAAAATTAAAAAAATGCTTAGAGTATTTAAAAAAACATATTATATTAACTAATTTAACTAGCATTTTTAATTGATTTAAATTGACTAATTTAACTAATATGTTTAGGCCTCATATTAACTATAGGAGGAATATCAAGTAATTTAACAAAATTTTGACCTGCTTGGTTTGAGGCCGGATTGTAATTCATGATTTTTTTTTTTGCCTGAATATTTTTATTTCAATTTATTTAAATCATCTCAATTTGTTTGCCCACAATCTAAATCATATTCAAATGGTTGGCCAAAAAATCATACTCAAATGAATATATTTTTATAATCAAATTTCAGCGGTTAATAAATTGAATTATATTCACTCTTCAAAATAAAATTATATATTACTTATTTTATATCCTGTTTAGTTTCAATTTCTCATTTTATTAAATTTATCCCTTTTTGTTTAATTAGTTTAACCGATTAAGTCAATATACTACTATCAGGAAGTTAACATATTTATATAATTGTCTATAGTTGGTAATTTGATTATGGTATTAGGATATTTTAATAAAAAAGCGTAAAATTATTCAAAGGACCCACTTAGTGCCTGTTTGGAGCCACATTTAAGTGGCTTTTAAATAGCTTTTAGGATTAAAAGTACTCTTAATATGTTTGAGTGCGTTTAGAAGAGTTTAAAAAATTAAAAGCTTACACCAAAATCACATACTTAAACCAAAGCTAAAAATTACAACTTGTAGTGTTAGAAAAGTGAAGAGAGGGAAACAAAATGTGAGTCTCATTTTTTTTACTCGAATAAACTCACTTTTACTCAATCATAATCTAAATAACCTTTAACCAATCTCAATTTTATAAATTAACTTTTTTAAACTCCAATCCAAACACAATTTACTTTATCTAATTTAACTTTTACCCACTCTTATTTTTTCTAAAAATCAAATTAAAAATAAGCTACTTTTTCTATTTCCAATCCAAAATAGCCCTTAATCATGTTGAACTATAAAAGTCGTACACGTATCCGGAAGTCACACAACATCCACTCTATGAGCACCCAAATCTAGCGCTCTGTACCATTTTATTTTTCCCCTCTCAGAAGTTGCTTTAGGATTATTGTATCTCACTATCTCTTGTCATTTAGCCTCTCATGCTGCAACTATTTACCGACTCCTGCACGTCTCCGGAATTCCAGTGTTCAGAAAGACAAGTGCGTCAAGGAGCACTCTCAGGTCGGCTTCAATTTGGTTCGTGTAAATGATGGCCTTGAAGAAAGGGGGTATACAACCTCCAGAACATTGTGAATGAATCCTTTATCATAAACATTATTTTGGACAACTTCCACGTCCTCCAATGGCGACCTTCGTAAGAAGGCTCTCCATTTGCTCAGCAAGGGCTTCCTGTCGCTCATCCCACTTATACTAGCTCTTAGGGCTGCAGCACTGGCTTTTGCTTCATTTAGCTTCCTCTGCCAGCTCATGTACTCCTGCCACTTGAAGGTCTGTGATCCACAATAGAAACCAATGAGTTCATTCGAGCTTTCTTAAACTCAGTGGCACAAATAAATGCACGAGGTTTTCCAGACAAACAGATTGCCAGACATTTGACTGATGATAAAATATTGTGGAATATTTGCACACTCACGCAATCACAAAACCAGCACAAACAGTATATATGGCTCCACTTCATTTATTTTCGAATAAAATTCACATGAAACCTGAGTAAATGCAAGTATTGAGTACCATACCCCAGTCAATAGCCAATACTCTATGAAAAGGTCAGAGTATCAAAGCCTCACTATCAGATTTGGCTTGTACTGATAAATAATATAATCTTAAATGTAAAACAAAGACAAGGAAGCAGAAACAAACACAAATAGAAGGAGAACGACCAATGGATCAGCGAAAACTGACAAGACCACCTAGCCACATTCACCATGGTATAGTAGAAGTAGGCTCTAAATCCTCGTCCCATCAGAAAGTTTGCATGAAACCAGTGAACTTCCCAAAAGCATGTTATACAATTCTAGAGGCTTCAAGCTTTAGCCCTACCTAATCAGGTTCATCTTACAAGACATACAACCCCATAGGCTGAAGTGGAATTAATCTGATCATGTCAATTAAAACACACATTCGGGTATTTTTATGACAAAGTTCAAAATTGTTCCAACAGCCTAAATGAGTCTAAACAGCATTATGCATCTTTAGCTCATCTTATGAAAATGATCCAATCCATTCTTTTATAAAGGTATCATTGCACATGGAGAAAGATAGTTGAGAGAAGAGGCAGAGAGGACCTCATTGGTGGTGGTATTGCTGAGGCAAAGCTTTGCATGGTAACCAAAAAATCCAGACAATAGCATTCCAACAATTGCAAGGAACACCGCAAGTAGGATCAGCGTATGGTGCGATCCTAACAACCACTGTGTGAAAGCAAAAGACCACTAGACATTAAAAAAGAGAGTAGGAGGTAAAATAGAAACACATACGTGTAATTTGACACATAAGAGTCAACATGTCAACAATTAGAAAGTGCAAGACGTAAAAACAAATCCCTCACCTGAGCAATATGCGGAGCTAACCCAGAAAAGAATTTTCTATTCCATAGTATACTGCAAAATAAACAAGAGATAAACCTCAATATTAATATAAGAACCAACTTATTCATATGATTGATCTAACATTCAAGACAGCTTCACCTGTAAGAATATATAAAACTCTTAATTCTTTTATTCTTCCAACTAAAACCAATCCAATGGCAACGGTTCCATACAAGCATAGAAGGAAATGCCTACAAGACACCAAAGAATCGCATAAGATAAATAGAACTAGAGATGAAAAATGCATAAACTTTACCGTATATGGTTAAGCTAAAGTCAGCAAAGTAACTAATAGAAGCAGCAGGAGACAGGAAGCATCAAGGAACCTCTTTAAGTCATTTAAGTAACTCAGGCAGCACAAAAGCCTGAGCCAGATTATAGATTGAGGGAACTGAAAGCCCCAGATCGAATTCAAATAAACAAGAATCTGCCAGAGTAGAGGTCTAAGCAGCTTAAAATACAGAAAATAATCAAGAACACAGAAACACATGATAAGAGAAAAAAACACCTTCCTGTAGCCTTTGAGAGGCTAGACTCTAGAGTCTCTCCCACAACACTCAATTTTTTTAACCCCTTGGCCCTCAATGAACCATCACTCACCAATATTTCCCAACTGACACCCCCACCGGGGGGTGTTCATGACCCATGTGACGTAGTTACAATGTTATCTCTCCTTGCCACTCATGCGAACCTCCCAAACTATTATAAGAGCCTTGAGTTGATCAGAGTGATGTAAGAATAAATGTCACTTATTATAACATACAGATGATTCTAATGAACTAAGCATAACACTTACCATAAAAGAAAAGCCATAAAATACCGGGTGTTTCTCTCCCCTATGCAATTATTCTGCAAGCAAAACAACCTTTAGTACAACAAAAACACAATAGAGGATGCTTTACAATGAGAGACATCAGTAATCTTCAAGTGGGAGGATTTCTAGATTACCAACCATCCATCCACAATGATGGTCAAAGCGTGCCACACAGCGGTCACATATGCTGCAGTGCTTAGACCTAGCTGGTCTACATCAAGATTAAGATCCTTTTATAGATATACTTGATCAGAGGCCAGCAAAGATTTTACAACAGAAGGGAAATAACACTCACTTCTGAATTTTACAGGTTGAACATTCTTTCTCAGCATAGATGATGTTATCATAGGGGTATGCAAAGAGATATTGAGAAACATTGTCAGAATTTATTGTTCCTGGATCAGAAAAGCTGGTCAAAAGAAAGAGCAGAATTCCAACAGCAACTGCCAACAAGCTCGTGTACCTAAAAGAACATATAATGTCTAACAAAATTCATGATAGAATGAATAATGCTGAGATAATCATAAGAGTTAAAATAACATTATTGGCTCTTTGATGAAATACCTGTGAATTTCACTTAAATAGTAGCCAGGAATATAGGCAAAGGATGATTTGACAATAAAATAATACGTTATGCCGATTATCCCAAAATATAAAATCTGCAACAAACAGAAATTTGTTAAGATAATTAACATAGTCATGATCACCAAATTAAGAGGCGAAAAAAAGATCAGGGCTTCGAACAAAAAGGAGTGAGGGAAGGAGGGAGTAAAAGAAGCACGGTCAGTCAACTAGCTAACCGAATATTAATGCTATTTCAATACATTTTCCATTAAGAAAAGTGAGAAGACACCAGGGACCTATCACATGCGGGAAGAGTTGGTTACGATGGTACTATGATTGAACTTATTGAATTCGTAACAGTTGCTTTGATAGTATCAACCCTTCCTGCCATTCAATGTTTTATTATTGTGCCATTTCCATGTAAATTCTTCTTGATTTCCATCTCACATAGAGTCTCAGCAAAATGGGAAGTTTAGCAATTATAGAGATGCTATGTGGGATCGACACTTATACCCAGACCCAGCAGTGTTTCTTTCGCAGAATTCAGCCAAAAGGAAGTTGCTCACCAGATAGTCTATAATGGATTCGCAGCTCCACAATTTTACCACATCGGAGCCCTATATATCTAACGTATTACAATAAAAAGTTAAAGCGCCAAATGTCTTACTACGAATTTCTAACAAAACCAAACTCGGACCTGCAGGCGAGAAAAATTTATATCCTCTATAAAACTTATTCATGTTTCTTCTGCTCCTCGGGGCCCTCTGGACGCACGCAAGGGGAGATAATCGGATCTTTCTATAAAACTCCCTACCACAAAGAAGGAAGGATTTGTTCCCAAGACAATGCTATGACACAACAGCTAAATTAAGAAAAAATTTCGTCGATCCGCAAATATCCAAGTTCCTCGAAATATAATACCACCAAAAAGTTGAACAAAATAATTGTAAGTGGTAACCCTTACTCCACCGTACGAGTCCAGACCCCGAACCACAATAATAATGACCCTTCAAGCAAGAAGAAGAAGAAGCCGATCGTTTCAAACTTCGGGTCATACAAAATTATGCAGACACGCTCAGGTGACAATTGGTTTACCAACCTGCAAGATAGGGTTGGGTCTATCGCAACAATAATATTCCACAGAAAGAACAGCATTCGAGCACTTGGAACCGAAAACGGCCCCAACGAAGCGGCTGCAAAGGATGTTGCAAACCAAGTAAATATGAAGTAAAATAAAGAGAGGTGTGGCGGGGAAAAAAATGAAACAGGGCGGAAGGAGTGGGAAAAGAAGAGAGTACAGGAAGTAATCGTAAGCGCCGAAAGTAAGGAAGAAGTGCATGCGCTCGATGAAGGTGCCCTGAAAGATGGGCCATTGACCGCAGAGGAAGGAGACGACAACGAGCAGAGTCACCAGCACATAGCATATTAATAACCACTGCACGGCCATCGCGCACAGATTGGTCGGCTCACAAGTCCACTCCTTCTTCAACTAAAGTATGCGTCTCCAGAGTTCTCTGTATGTCTTCCGACGCCTGCCTTGCCGTCTCACGACGGAGATCAATTAAAAATTAGTGGATGGGAGTAAGAAGAGCAAAAGAACTTAAATGAAATTATCAGAATAAAGATATTCCTTTTTGTTTGGTCCGGGGGGTGATGGATCAAATGTCAAAATGCTCGTATAATGTTATGATTTCTTCAATTAAACCGAAAAGGATAATAATTTATTTCTCTTGACGGCACCTTCGATTAATTTGATGCAGATTCGAAATTAAATAGTTGAACCAATGCATTTTTTTTATCATTTATTATTCACATGATTGGATTTGTTTCGTTTTATTTTACATGATTTTAACTTGTTCCTTCAAATCTTGTAAGCTTTTTATTCCAAAAAAAGGAAAATCTACATTTCTGGTTGAGTGTGCAAAATGGAAACTATTTTATGTAGTCTGCTATCTATTCACTATTGTGTTGTGCCTATCCGATCGCCTACCCTCCCCCCTGAGCGATCCATCCATACATAAGACCTTGCAACAGAAGTAACTGAATTGAATGAAATTGCCTTCAGCTGCAACTACATACAGACACAATTTCAATCACATATCTGAGACATCAATGGAATTCTCTATGACTTCAATGCAGGACCCTACAGATTTTCCCGAGGACATGGCCTCAGCAAGCTTAGCACGAGCTCCTTCATGTCGACGCAAGAGCAGGACCGTATTTAGCACAGACCATCTGACTTCAGAATCTGCTTTCTTCTGCGTGAAGCCCAGACTTTTAAGCAATGAATCCAACTAGCATCATTAAAAATAAAAAGTCCTATTAGTGGTGTTAATGCCCTTTCTTTGGTCAGCTCATTAAGTAGTAGTTCATGACTGAATAAACCTTTCTTATGTCATCCAGACCTCCTTCAGCGATTCCATATATAAGATACTCGGTTGCAACACCAGCCAGGGCTATACATGAAAATCTGTTTAATGTCTGACAATATAAAACCGTCAAAATGTATGTTAACTGCCAAGTAGAAGCAAACTAATTAGCAGTGAAAGTTTAGATGTCAATATGACAGTAACATACAGTAGCAGATACTTTTCCCGTATTAACCTGCATGACATGAAAGGAACTTATAATTAATAACAGATGGTTGTTAACTCAATTCAGTTCGTAGGAATACAGAACGCAGGACAAACAAATAAACGAATGACCAAAAGCCAGATGTGTAGGACTACTAATGGGCTAATGGCCGTTCCCTAATCAGTTAATCATTTCCCGCCTCCTCACTTTCTTGGCGACTTCTAAAGCAAGCAGATGGGGAATTAGAAGAATAAATAAAGCAACCTACTTCTTCAACAAACTCCAAATCCACAAAGGCAGTCCCTGCTTGAACATTGAGAGATCCCTCCTTCTTCAGAGCATCCAAGCTAGTAAGTGTATATCCCTTGGGAAGAATTCCTACCAGATAGGCGATTAAGAAATGACCGGCTTCATGCTGCATAATTAATTATTTTGAGGATTATCCAATGCTCATAAGTACTATTCTACAGGATGAGATGGGTCGACGAGTCTGACTTGAATGACCCTGTTGTGGTACTTCTGACTGAAGGTGTGACCAACTGTATCAAGAAGCAAGTTTCCAAGTCCTCCGTAGAAAGAGACCTACATAAACAACCAAATTGATATGACTGTAGCATGGTCGAGAACGAGAGAATCTTTCCATTGTGAGTTGACACATGTGAGTTAACCAGCATGAATGTAATGTCTGAGGAACAATTATTTGATGAATGACGGATATAATGCATTGTCCCCATTTTGATCACACAAGTTAGGTCAATGGGGCTATATTATCTCAAATAAGGGAAATCCATATTCATTTGATTTGTCCCGCCAAATTACAAGGGGAAATGAATCAATTTCATTCGAATTGTAAGTTTATTACCGAGTCTAGGGTCCAAAGAAATAGCAAACCCAGCGCAGCATAGAAGACTTCTTGCGGGGTAAGTCCAATGGCATTCCATGCAGCAAGCCCTCCCAAAATAGCAGCAATCTGTAGATTTCTTTCTATAGAACCAAGAGTTGCATCCACCGGTGATAATAGAGACGGTGCTTCTATTCCATTCAACCTCAATTCATCCAAGGTGTAAAGTCTTTGAGGCACCTGCATTCAGATACTCAACGCATGACGCAGACCTCAATCTGTCCTGACAATATTTTCAAGGTTTGACATTTGGCGCTATGTTAGGGAAATTTTACAAATGGACAGAGGACCGGATGTTGTTAGAACCAAGTTATTTAGCACATAAAGAGCTATGAGAAGCTCCCTTAGATAAATCTGCATATCACCTAACCCCGCCTCCGTTTTTGCAAGATGCCGAAGACTACCAAACAAAAGGCAAAGAAAGAAAATGACAGAAACTATAAAATAGAACGAACAATATCAAAGCCATTAATTAGGACTTCTTCCAAACTGCAGATGACTGCTGTTTTCAAATGCCAATAGGGCAAGGAAAAAAGAAATTTTTAGACAACACAGCATCCCTTCTGAGTTTTGATTTAAACCGTTTCAACTAAGTTGACAGGAGGTAGCATCAAGCGTAGGAGAAAGATCAATTAAACCTCAAAAGAAACTTGAAGAGATTCAGAAAGCACAAAACCTGCCTTGCTGCACCGAAACATCGAAGCCCACCAGGCTTGCCCTGCAAATCCTTGACAAGTGCGAGTGCAGCTCTATCATCCCCATTTGCAAGTTCCTTGTCTAATTGCTGGAGTAATTGTCGCCGCGAAACCCCAACTTCAGCGGAGCATCTTGCCCTTGATGCAAAGGCCTTTAGTTTCAGTCGCTTGGGACATGACAAGGTCACACCCACATACTGCAGAGTACCCATTTGATGAAAAGCTTATTTACGAGGAAATTACTGTCTCATGTCCAACATCGGAGTGTTTTCTCCGGAAAAGGTTGGAGGCGAGTATTTATAGCATTCTGTGTTATCCACAGAATAAAGATCACCAACTGTCCGCCTCATCCAGGAAAAATAAAAAAATACAGACTATTTTTTGACTAAAAAATACCGATAGAGTCATCGCATTTTAGACAAAATACAGAAATAATATTGACGAAGGATGATCACGCGATCCAAAGCAAACAAACGACATCGTTTTAGAGCAGTCATTTGCCTGTAATTACTGATTGGCGGGGGATGTTCGCGAGTTGGTTCCAAAAATTGCTTCTAAAGAATTTTTTTATGTTAATTAATTAAGACAATTTTCACATACTTAAAATTATTATTTTTAAAACATTTCTACCCAATTCGACAGCTAATGAACATGCGTATTTGCATCAAAACCCATGGGCTTGAACGATTACAACATTTCGGCCCCATAAAATGAACCATTCACTTTGAACTCCCATTTTCCCTTGACTCGGTACAGCGAATTTTATCTATGCCATTGCCATTTAAGTTTTTGATGATGATTTATCAGGCTTCATTTACACTCATGGTACCGCAAAGATGTCACACTGTAGCCGCCTTTCTCCAAGGCGCACTTCCCAGCGCCTGATTGGACAACCGGCCGAAGTTAGAACGTTACTGATGAGCCCATTTCGAATTTACATCGGCCTTTGTTATGCTAAAAAGCTTACAACATGGAGAACCGCATCAGAGCGCATCGCATTGGGCACACGCAAAGAGAAGTTGAAAATCATAGACTTTGCAAAAGGATCATCCTATTAATTGAGCTTAAATTTACTAGAGGCTAAGTATTGTAAGAAAGAAAAGCAAAACAAACATGTGCTTTATAACTACAACAAAATGGAGGGAGGGCTAGGAAACTCTTAAAATTCTTGAGATGCAGATCCAATATCGCCCTTCCCTTGACCCATCTTCTTAGGAAGCAAAGTCTGGTGAATATTAGGTAAGACGCCTCCATTGGCAATGGTCACAGACCCCAAAAGCTTGCTAAGCTCCTCGTCATTCCTCACTGCAAGCTGAATGTGCCTCGGAACAATACGGTTCTTCTTATTGTCTCTGGCAGCGTTTCCAGCGAGCTCTAGTACCTGAACATTCACACCATTATCAGCAACCAAACCCCAGTCTTATCAAATAGAGCCCGCTTCCTAAAGAAACCCACGAACTAAAACTAAAGGAACCGATAACAAAAAAATCGGATCATAGGTGCCTAAGCCAAATAATAATCTAATTAAACAAACCTCAGCAGCAAGATACTCGAGGACAGCAGAGAGATAGACAGGAGCCCCGGCACCGACACGCTCAGCGTACTTGCCAGCCTTGAGGAAGCGAGCGATCCTCCCTACAGGGAACTGAAGGCCGGCCTTCTGCGACCTTGATACCGACTTAGAAGCCTTAGGTTTGCCCCTGCCACCCTTAGTCGTACCACCGGCGGAACTCATGTCTCACTCCGATCGAACCCTAACCCTAGAGTTTGAAGAGTAGAACGTCTGGAATCCAGAGCGCAATTGCAGGGAGCTCGTGGAATGGGTTTGTATAGGCCCCGAGACTGGGCGCTGATTGGTCGATGGTGAACCACACGGATTGCCAGCCTGGCATCTATTTTGAGATTCGCGGGAAATTGCGTTTTCGTTTTCGAAAATTTGCGAGCCATTATGTTCTGCCTGTTCAGGAACCGGGAATGCGCCGCCCACACCACCGAACCGACCGAAGCACTGGCCTTTTTTTTTTTTTTTTTCATTTTTCACGTAATAAGGGAAAAAAAAATCACCGATGCCCTAATAACTTTAATGCTCTCGGTCTACAGACACTTTTATTACTATTTTGATTATATTATAAAATAAATTTTATATTTAGAATTAAAAAGAATTAAGTAAAAGAAATGTATTTACTCTTGAAAAGGTTTTGTCTATGGCATAGAAAAGGCCTCAATCCTCCCTCAACCTTTTTCTCTGCCCAGTTAGCGGCAAAATTATATTAAAAGCTTAAGCACCTATTCGGCAGAGTGAAAATTTTAGGTAGAAAATGAAAAATTACATATTTTTTGAATTTGACATGTGGGCCAGTTTCAACTTTGAAGAAGGCAAACGAACGATTGGTTCCACTGCTTCTGGGTGGATGCAATTTCTGAAGTTACCAAATTCCAACAAACTTCAAAAAAAAAAAAAAGAAGTACTATTTCGCTGACTAGAGAGAGAAAGTTAGAGAGAAACGCTCTGAGTGTTTTTCCATGGAACTGTCTGAGCAAAACCTTCGGACACTCCCCCCGGATCGCCCTATGGGTGTTCCCCAGGAGAGTGAAGAAGGACAGGAAATAATACCGAGCACTTATGAGATGGAGGGAAATAGGCAATCCTTACTTCAGACCTTGGGACAGGTTAATGAAGAGGAAGCTGGAGTGAACTTGGAGGTAAGGGGCAAAATGCAACGAACAGCTGGAAGTTTTACTGGGGAAGTTTCACTGGCTCAGAGAGAGGAAGACTGGATGTTAGAAGAAGATGGGGGGATGTATCCAACACAACAGCCGGGGATCTCTTATCGTGAGGCTCTGAAGCCTCGTACAGAATGGGAAAAAAAGCGAGAACAAGAAAGAGAACAAGAAGAGCAATGGGATGGAAATCTGTTGATGTTAAATGCACAGGAGCTCATGGAAGGAGTGACTATTACTGACACAGAAAGGGGCCCAAGGCTTGATTTTTCTGAAAAAGAAAGAAGGAGAATGGAGATGAGGTGGCAAGATTCCCTAATCATCAAACTTCTAGGAGGAACTCTGGGATTCATGCAGCTTAGGAGAAAGGTGAAGGCCATGTGGGGAAAGTCTAGAAATGTCGACCTCTCAGACATAGGGAATGGCTATATGATAGCCACGTTCCAATCTCGGGACGACTACTTTTTTGCACTCGAAGGAGGACCCTGGCTTATAGCTAATCACTACCTAACAGTGCAAACTTGGAAGAGAAATTTCAATGTGTGGAATGAAAAGATACGTAAGATAGCGGCGTGGGTTCGTCTTCCAGGACTGCCAGGAGACTACTATGACAAGAAATTTTTCTATAATCTGGGTAACAAGATAGGCACAACCATCAAAGTGGATGAAATGACTCTCCTAAGAGCAAGAACAATGTATGCCCGTATGTGCGTTGAAATTGATCTAAACACTCCTCTGCTACCCTCATATACAGTAGATGGAAATGAGTTGAAGATTGAATACGAGGGCCTCCACCTTATATGTTTTTCATGCGGTAAGTTTGGGCATGACATAGACCACTGTCCATTGAAGAGGAAGCCGGAGACAACAAGTCAAGAACAGATGAATAGACAAACACAACACGCCGATGGGGGTATCAATCTTGCTAAAAATCCGGCAAACTCCCCAGGGAAGGTTTACGAAGACTGGATGATGGTGCAGGATTCAAGACGAGGACGAAGAAACACTGCCAAAGAAGGAAAACAGATCGACGATCAGAAAAAAGATGCCAAAATGCATACCAAAGTAGGTCTGTCCTCGAGATTTGCGGTTTTGGAGTCCGAGGAGGATAGTATGGAAAAAAGGGAGGAGGAGCAGAATAGTAGGTGTCCTTTGCAGGTGATAGCAAACAATGGAGAAAGGAATGGGGAAAAGAAACAGGATCAGAGTCGTACAAAAAAGAAGAGCTTCGGAATTGAGGAAGCCTCGAAGAATGGAAAAAAAGGAGGGAAAGATGAAAAGCAAGGGAAGGTCAACTTGGAAAAGAAAAGTGATCAGAAGGGGAGAAAAGAAACGGATCAAGAGATGAAAGAAAAAAGTAAAAGTTTGAATAATAGGGAGGGAAAGAACATGGGCTCGATAAGGGAGGATAATCATGGGCCTCGAGAAGGAAAAGAGGAGACAAGGAAGAGTTTAACCCAGCAGGGCCCAACGAACCCACATGGACATAGTCAACAAGACCCAATGGACTTAAGGGGAGAGAGTCAAGAGGAGAATATTATGGCTCACTCCCTAGAAAGTCTGCCTGAGAAGAGGAACGACAATATGGACCTTGATGAAGGGAGGCCCCCAGACCCAGCAGAATTAAAGGAGACAATGGGTAGCTTAGAAACTGAAGGATTGATACAGCCGAGTAACACAGAGGAGAAAGACCGAATAACGGTCGAGGAGGAGAGCCAACCCAACAGCGTTGGAAGGAGAGAATAACCAGGTGTTAGTTCCTGTTAATTTTGGCTTGTTTTTTCCATGATTATGGTTTGGAATACAAGAGGAGCGGCCGGAAAAGATTTCGGTCTTGCTCTAAAGGAAATAAGAAGGAGATATCATCCGAATATTGTTGTCTTATTGGAAACAAGATGCAGTGGGAATATGGCGCAGAAAGTGATTAAGCGTTTGGGGTTCAAAAAACAACTCCTAGTAGAAGCAAATGGCATGTCTGGGGGAATTTGGATCCTATGGCAAGAAGATGAAATAAAGATCAAAATGCTTGAAGGGAATAGACAGTTTTTGCACTGTGAAGTGTCCGGGTTGGGAAGAGATAGTTGGTTGTTCACTGCAATCTATGCGAGTCCGAGGGAGCAGGAGAGAAGAATTATGTGGGAGAAAATAGAAAGTCTTGCTAAAGGAATCTGCAAACCTTGGATGTTAGCAGGGGATTTCAATGACATAAAAAACCACCAAGAACAGAGAGGAGGTGTGGGTATAAATGATAGAAAATGTCAGAAATTTTGTGAATTTATCAACTACTGCAATCTAATAGATATGGGGTCTGAGGGTCCAAGGTACACTTGGAGAGGACCAATTATAAGACATGCCAGTCGTATGTATAAAAGGCTAGACAGAGCTTTATGTAACAAGGAATGGAGAAGAGAATTCAGCGAAGCCTTTGTCAAAATAGGACCTCGGATACAATCCGACCATCACCCACTATTGATCTATCTGAGAGATGAACGAGGCAGCAAGGATAAAAGGCCCTTTAGATTCGAGGCAGCATGGCTAAAGCACTCTGAGTTTAAACAGTTCTTGAAAGCTTGTTGGGTGGGATCAGGAGAAATATGGCAGCAACTGTCCTCACTAACGCCAAAGCTGAAGCATTGGAATGAAAATGTGTTTGGCCACGTTGGTAAGAAGAAAAGAGAACTTCTACGAAGAATAGAAGGAATACAAAAAGTGATACAAAGAAAACCACATGATCACCTGGAGGCCCTAGAACTACAACTCAAAGAAGAACTTAATGAAGTACTAGAAAGGGAAGAAGTCCTCTGGTTTCAAAAGGCTAGAACAAAATGGCTCAATGAAGGGGACAGAAATACTTCTTTTTATCACACAAAAACAAATATCAAGAGGAGAAAGAATAGAGTCACAATGCTGAAAGATGAGTCCAATAATTGGGTTGAAGGTAAAGAGGAGGTGGGGCAAATAGTGAATAGATTATTTAAGAAGTTGTTTCAAGAGGACAATTACAGCAGGCCCTGGATACAAACTCACCACTCTTGGCCACATGTGTCGGGGGAGGAATGGGGGGAAATTTCAGGAACTATTACTGATGATGAGATAAAACAAGCAATGTTCTCAATAGGGGGATTCAAAGCCCCGGGTGAAGATGGCTACCCAGCCTTGTTTTTCCAGAAAAACTGGGCGATAGTAGGAAACAGTGTGTGCCAAACAGTAAAGAACTTGTGGGAAAATGTTGACAGCCTAAAGAAGGTGAATACTACCCTCATTTCACTTATTCCAAAGGTTGACAACCCTGAAAAGGTGAACCAATTCAGACCAATCTCCTTATGCAACGTCATTTACAAGTGTGTCTCCAAGATTATTGTAAGAAGACTGAAGAATATCATGAACAAGGTAGTCTCACCTTTCCAAGTTAGCTTTGTACCTGGAAGAAATATCCATGATAACATTGTTATTGTGAATGAGATGATACACTCAATGAGAAGGAAAAAAGGAAAGAAAGGATTTATGGCAATTAAAGTAGACCTGGAGAAAGCATATGATAGAATAAGCTGGGGATTCATGGAAAGGGTTCTGAAGGAAATGGGATGCCCTGAACATATGTCACAAAGAATTATGGAGTGCATTCACACTTCTTCTACCCAAATTCTGTGGCATGGAGAAAGACTTGAGGAGTTGAAGCCGTCTAGAGGACTAAGACAAGGAGACCCTATTTCTCCCTATCTCTTTGTGCTTGGCATGGAAAAACTGACACATATAATCCTTGATAGAGTGAGTGCGAAAAAATGGAAAGGAGTGAGAGCAGGCCGAAATGGCCCAACCATTTCCCACATGATGTTTGCAGATGACCTAGTTTTGTTTGCTGAAGCTAACCCTAACCAAATTGATATTATTGTTCAGTGTTTGCAAGTATTTGGAGAAATTTCTGGACATAAAATCAGTGAAGAAAAAACTCACATTTACTTCTCACCGAATGTGAGTATGCAGATCAGAAAAAGTATATGTAACAGGAGCAAATTCAAGCAAGTGGACAATTTGGGCAAATACTTGGGAGCAGAAATCTCTTTCCCCAAGAGGCGTAGAGATAAGTACAAGACAATTGTGGCTAAAGTGCAAAGACGGTTACAAGGATGGAAAGCAGCTGGTCTCTCACTTGCAGGAAGAATGACATTGATCAACTCAGTGACCTCATCAATGGCACTCTACCTTATGCAACATGAGCGCATGCCGCAAGGAGTGATTGAGGATGTAGAAAAAGTACAAAGACAATTCTTATGGGGGGAGCAAGATGGAAAAAGAAAATGGCACCCAATTGCCTGGAAATCAGTTTGCAAACCAAAAACTGAAGGGGGACTTGGAGTGAAAAACCTTTCGACAATGAACGAAGCATTCCTACTCAAGTTACTCTGGAGGATTTATGAACAACCAAACGAGCTATGGGTCCGTGTGCTTCAAGGAAAGTATGGTAAACAAGCAGCAGAAAGGGGGGAGTTTGAAGCCAAGCAAGGAGACTCCAGGCTATGGAAAGAACTGGCGAAAATGAGAGAAATGTTCAAATCCAACATAGAGTGGAAGGAACTAGAACAAGAGAATAGACTTGTATGGAAGTCAACAGATGATGGAAATTTCACTACTGCTAGTGCGTATAAATGGCTAAGGAAGGAAGAGCAGATATCAACATGGAGTCCTTGGAAACAAATCTGGAAACTACAGGTTCCCGAACGCATCAGAACATTCATGTGGTTGACATTTAATCAGAGACTACCAACTAAAGCAATAACAAGTAAGTGGAATGGTAGCTCTGATACATGTGAACTTTGCCATAGTACTCGTGAGGATTGGTTACATACCTTGAGAGACTGCCCCCAAGCTAAACAAGTGTGGACGGCGCTTGAATGGCAGAAGCACGACAGACTATTTTTCCAAGTGAATGGGAGAACCTGGTTGAAAAGAAACATCAGCAACAGGGGGAAAAAAGTGGAAGATTACAATTGCCCAGAAGTTTTTGCTATTGGGTGCTGGTTGATTTGGAAATGGAGAAACCTCCAATTACATGATGAGGAGTTCGTTCGTCCTTACAATGAAGCTGAAGCTATCAAAAACTACTTAAGGAATTATAAGAACAAAGAAGATGCCACTACAGGAGTAGAAGGAGGAGGCGAGATAAGAATGATATGTTGGAAGCCACCAGAAAAGAATTGGTGCAAGCTGAACTCCGATGGGTGGAGCTCACATGAGGAGCAGGCAGGATGCGGGGGCGTAATAAGGGGAGACTGTGGAGAGTGGTTACAAGGGTACTCGATCAAATTGGAAAGATGCACAGTGCTGGAAGCAGAACTATGGGGAGTATATGAGGGACTCAAACTATGCTAGAAACTGGGAATGAAGAAAGTGGAAGTGGAGTGCGACGCTTTGCAAGCGGTCGAGGTGATCAGAAAAAATCTTCAGGGACGAAGTGAAGTAAATCGACTTATCAAGGACATACTCCAAAAAGAATGGCAAGTTCGAATTAAACATGTGTTCAGAGAGGGGAACAGATGTGCGGATAAAATAGCCTCCCTCTGCACGAGGCAAAAGGAGCATTCAATGATTTGGATAACGCCTCCGCGGGTTGTGCAGGAGATTCTTAAGGAAGATCTGGCTGGAATAGGAGTTCCAAGATATGTTGTTAATACTTAGTTTTTGGGCTTAGCCCGCTTTTGTCACCAAAAAAAAAAATTCCAACAAACTTCGTTTGGCTGTGCCTGGGATCACGTTTGGAGGCCTTTTGATTTAACATTTCTACAATCTGATGTTTGGGTTTCAAATGGATTTGGATAGCATGAGAAGTGTTTTTAAAAGATATTTTTTCACAAATCAAAATAAACTCCTCCACATATTTACTTTCTATACTATAAAATCACTTCTAAAATCATAGTTTGGTTTTTACCTAAACACGTAAAATGCAATGAAACTCATGAATCTCGCTTTTAACGCTGGGAGAATAACGGTGCAGTTTGGATTTTGCCAGAAAAGACGAAATTGAGGGAATAAACGGATGAGTAAACAGCCAAAAGCTTTTGGTATTTATTTTAAAAATACCATGTTTGTATGATTTCTGATATATATTTATTCATTAAATATATTTAATTAAGTATTTTTAGTATTTTTTTAATTTATTTCAAATAATAAATTATTTTTATTTTTAATATTTTTTTTACAATTATCACATTATATGCATATAATATTAAATATGTATTACTCTGCTTAATAAAATTTATATTCTTTTCTGTCATTTTATATCTAAATTTATTTTTTATTAATCATTTAAATAAATTATATTTTTTCAAAATAATTTTTTTATAAAAATCAATTCAAATATAAATTACATTACATATCTAATTTTTATCTAATCTAACTTCAGATTGAAAAAAAAAAGTTACCCAAGACACACTAATCCAAACACACCTATACGTATGTCAAAGATGTTTTGGGTATTTTATATTCATGATGATTAACAAGTTACTAACAGCGATTCTCCTCAAAGCTCAAGAGAAGACTACGAGCTCGTTTTGGTTGTTGACTATAAGCATGTTTAATATAAGTCGAGATAAAAAAATTTCTTATACTTACTCGTCTGTAAACTGCGATTAAAAACTGCTTATGAGGTATTTTAAATGGCCCTGTATATTATGAAATTTTGATTGGTTCGTATGCCACATTTTTCTTCAATAACAGTGACTACTTTATTGAAATTGCATTAGTCTGACAGATTAAAATTTCAATTAAGTTAAACTATAAAGACAAAAAACTGGGCAAGCGACGCCTTTCTCTCGCATTCAAGATTTTAAACCGATAGGAAACAAGCAGTGTTGAACCAAACTGTCAGGGACCGTGCGGAGCTATTTAGTGCTTGTTTTTTTTTTTTTAAGAATATACCGCTACACAACAAGGATGACTGATCACAGACAAACTTATTTTTTTTTATCTTTAAAATACTTTATTTTTCTATCTATAAATATAAGTCATTTTCAATATATTTCATACTCATCAATAAAAATTTTAGATTTTATCAACTCTTATTTAAAATTCATAACTCTTTAATTTTATTCTTATTTGATATACATTATATTTTATATAAATAAAATCAACATAATAATAAATAAAAGATAAAATTATATATGTATATAAAAAAAATTTCCTGCTGCCTTATAAATAGAACATAAAAAATGTTCTTTATTTCTTCCATATAAATAGAAGCAAACGAATAACATAAAATGGAACTGACATCCGCATCATAGATGCATGACACAGTTTATCAGACGTATTGCTATTTACGCCACAATTTAGTTTGTTCCTCTAATGTGATGCTGATAATTCAACTGATAATGGGCAATTAATGTCGAAAGAAAGGAAGGTTATCATCCTTTTTTTTTCCCTTTCAAAAATAGTACCATCAGCGTCAGGCAAGAACTGGAAAATCTTCCGGTCATCCCGTCCAGTATACCTTTTCGGCAATAAGAACTGTTTTTAAATGGCCATTTTTAACTGAAAATTCCAAGGTCTTTTGTTTTTTTTAATGGCTGGCAACCAGAGAAAATAAGAAGAAAAATCCGAGCTTATCTCTAAAAATCAGAGTCTTTTTTTTGTTGGGTCTTTTCAAGTCCTGCATCTCGATATATGCGTTTTTATCAAGGAAAATCAATTCGTGCAGTGCCTGGGCACACTAAATCTGGAGCAAATTGGGGTCTAAGAAAATTGCTAAGAAAACGAAACCATCTTGAAAATAGATGAAAGTGCAAGACGACAACAAATCTCCGACACAGTTGATAAACCCATCTCAAGGGGAACCAAAGGAGAAAATGAAAAACAGAAGGGGCGGGACTTGTCCTGGGTACTCACAGTGACCCTTCGTCAGTTTCAAGGTGTAGAAACCGATCCGCCGGTGGCTGAAAGTCGCTGCTGCATCTGCGATTAAGATAAGCAGAGAAATAATATCACTTGAATTCAAATGCAGAAATGAAATACATTAACTTTGCCTGTGACACACTCCTAGGCCCAAACCCCCTTTACCTTGAACAGAGTCTCAAGCCTGCCCTTCACCGAGGAATACTCTTGTTTTGCTTGTTGCAAGCAGTTCAGACACCTGAGAAAGGCTTTTCTAGTCAGCAAAATTACGTTACGCCACATGCATGTTATTTCACGGAATTCGTATTATGTTCGAACATGGGATGGTCAAGAAGCTCTCACCCTTCTACGTTCTGCATCTCGCAGTAGTTTCTGAAAGTAATGCAAATTCTCCCAACTCGCTGTGCTCCAATGCTGTGTTATTTCAGATCAAACCCAATCATCAGTCCAGTGATTTAAACAACCATTACAGCAAGAGACAAATTTGCCACATGAACAAAATACCTGGAGCTACTGCCTTTCAACTGGTGAACTTGGGCATCCAGTCTTTTAAAATCAGTGTTTTCCTGGCTTCTGTTTTATAGTAATTAATATTGAACGAGCAAGTTAAGGACGATACATAGAAGAACAGAGAAAAGAAAAAAAAAAAGAAAAGAAGCAGCATTTGATTCAAAAGCATAAAAACAAGGAATTGTGGTGTCAGAATAGTGTATGGGTTCGTACAGTCCCTTTGCCAGTTCATCAAGCAGCCTCTCAGCTTCTTCAAAGAAGAGAGATACCACTTCTACTACAAACTGTGGGTTGCTTTCATCCTGAAGTTGCTGGAGCTGGATAAATTGTTCATCTAGATAGCCCTTTGCAAAGCAGAAAACAGATGGAAAAGCACAACAAACAGATTATAAACTCGCCATTATGCTTCCCAGATAGTGTTGTGGTATTTAACTGAGCAGGACATCATACTTACCTCTTGAAATAGGGAGGCGGTATAATCAACTAGCTGCCTCTGCAACTTAACCGCACCTTCCATTGCTGCCCTCTCTGTGTTGAACCACTGACTTTAGATCTTGGACAATCAATCCTTCTTTTTTCCGCTCCCAAGTTTATATGCCGCGAGTTCTGTTCTCTGGACTGGTAATTACTGATTCCGAGATAGAGACTTGGTAAATGACCAAATGTGCTAACCTCTGATGGGGTGTTTTATACCAAAATTGAGTTTAAAACCAAGTGTTTTGTGGTGTTTCTGTTCCTCAAATATTATTTACGAGGAACTTCAACCCTATACCTAATATTTGGGAATGCAGGATCCAAGACTCGATGTCACGTACCATCTTATCTTGGGTCATTTTCATTCAGTAATTATTGCTTCTTATTCCAGTGCAGTTATAGAGGTAAAACGAATAAATATAAACAATTTACAAAATCTTGGAGATGATCTTGAGATTGGCCCCCGGACGACAAATTGAAGCCGTCAATTATGGTGTGACAGTCATGTTTGTTCTCGTGCCAACTCACTGCACTTGCTTCATTGCTCCTTCGAGAGAGGCCAAATAACTCCATTGTCATGGAGCTAAACTTCAACAGGAAATAACCCAAAAACGACATCCATTACTGTTACATCGAGTATCCCAAGATATTTTCCTTCGATTTTTGCGTCTTTGTAAAGAGACAAATGAAATGCTAGGACAGTGGAGAGTGAGTTAAAAAGAACGTGGTAAATCCTTCTATCAACAACAGCAACTAGGCGTGGTACAAGATTGCCTCAAGGTTATTCAAGAGCATGTCGAGTTATTACCTTGTGTTACCTGCTGTCGCTTTTTTTATTGCTGTCCCATTATATCTCACGCCCCTGTGCTTTTCTATCATTTCTAAGATTACCGCTGACGCTTTTGTTGTAGTTTTTGCACCTGTCCACGTTTGACTGGTTCATCTCTTGAAAACGAGAAACAATTTACCATAGTTAAAAGCAGATGTGTGTGTGTGTGTGTGTGTGTGTGTGTCTTTATTGTGTCTCGTTTCTTTCTTGGTGGCTGCATATTGTTTTTCTCTTTGGGGGCGGGAATCAAATTATTGGGGAATCGGAGTGAAAATCTCCTGGAGGGGGCCTGGAGGTGCTTTTACACACGTGTCACCAGCTTAGACGTTTCAGTAGGAGCAATCTGTGAACAGTTAGAAGGTACTCGTGCTCTAAGTATGCACGAGTTGTCTCTCTGAGCACCACGGGAGATAGAGGTCGCTTAGACGTAACTGTTGCATTTATACCCAAGTCAAATGCGAAATGATTTTTAGTTGGGGAAAAAAAAACAACGACACTTCAAATTTTTTCTCTGGAAACAAATTATATAATTATAATATCGATAACATTGAAAGGAAGATATTCATAAGAGGAGAGAGAGATGGAAATAACTAAAAATCTTGTTTGATGAGTTCAAATGCCAGATTGAGGAAGGGAGGAATACAATCTCAATGATAAAAAGATAGAAGACCTGATGAACTAACATGTTATCACTAGTCATTGACGGTCGCCTCGCGAAAGTCATCTGGGCACGTTTATTTTTATTTTTGTATTATTATCAGCACTCTACCAAACGTAAAAATACAAAAATATTTCATTTATTTCAATCTCATTCATATTTTTCTTTTTATGCTGTCCAAAGGCAAGAACAAGAGCAGACAGTAGTAAGTCTTGGGCGGGCGTCTCTTGGAGCCACAAAGAAAATGGCACTGTATCACAAAGTGTGATCTTAGCTGTTGCCACCAGAATTTCAAATAAGGATGCTGATATCGATTGGAATAAGTTAAAATGGAGCATCGGTTGCCCCCATCAAATCACTTGATTGCTTTCGCTTTCAAAGGTGACATTTTTCAACGGTGGGGTACCGCAAGAACGTTAATGTGCCAATGACTGTTTCTGCACACACCATTTATTCAGACCTCGTTCATGTTTCAAAATTATTTTCCTACATCCCCACATTATTTCCCGCCAGAGTTTAGGCAATATACATTTTCATTCATATACATCGACTTTGCTGTAGAACATGAAGCATTTATCCGACTCCACAGCACTGCATCAGCTTAATCAAGGCAACTGGAACATCGTTTTCCAACTGTTCAAATTTTCAAGAATTTTATGCACTCAAAATTGACGCGTTTTGAACTTTGGGCAAGAAAATCCTCAGTTTCTGGATGCAAAATGAAATTGGTCAATACCAACTGTGCATGGAAAAATGGCGCTAATAAAGATTACGGGCTGGACGCTGGATTTGAAATTCAGGAGAAGGAACCACCTTTTTCAATAATTAACCAAACTTTACATAACTGAGTTATGCGCTACCCACATATTACTGCAGAGGTTTCGATGCAGCAGTTATGTGAGTAGCATATTCATACTGTCATGTACAATTCACTTCATTTTCAATGCACAAACACTATAAAAAGCCAGTCTTTACTCTCGTAAGAAACTACCAATAGCTGACTCGCTCCAGATTTATGTACGTCATCTGAGTACTAACAATCACAGCTCTCAAGATCCCAGGGCAATCTTCTTGTGTTGATTGAGATCATTTAGATACTTGGTTGAGTTGTACTCTTGTGCATCCAGAAGCTCTTGTGAGTATGTTCTAAGGAAAGACCGCCTCCGGCTTGCATTTGTAGGTTGCCTCACAAAGTCATCATCCCTTAGCAGTATTGCAGCCTGCTCCCCCAACATAAAACATGAGTTCATGACAATGTCATTGAGCAGGATCTGAATTTGAATCAAGCAGTTGTAGAAATTCAACTTTCTAGGTTATGCACTTGCCTGACTCATGCAGGGACGTAAGACAGGAGAGTGCTCGATACACAAAGATGCGGTCAAAATGACCCGATCCATCTGCTCACGGTCAAAGTTGTTGTGAAGACAAGGATCAACAAGGTCCTTAATATTATTATCCTCAACCAAAGGCTTTGCCTACAAGGAATCACCATGAGTCAAAGTTTCTCATGTAAGGACAATAAGATGATGCAACATAAGACAATCTTTAGAGAAAATGATTTACCCATAATACAACACTAAGCTGATTTTGATCCACAGCTGGACGCCCAGTTATAAGCTCCAACAGTATAACCCCAAAAGAATAAACATCAGTTTTCTCGTCCACCATACCATGCATGAAATATTCAGGAGCAAGGTACCTGCCAGGCAGATAGAGAGAGGAGGATATCATATCATTTATTACAACCTCAAACTCTGGAGTAAATTGTTTTTTAAAATTTTGCTGCATACCCAAATGTGCCTTCAAATTTCGATACATTATGGTGGGTGCATTGTCTGGGTAACCATTTTGCCAGCCCAAAATCACAAATCTGGGGAAAATCTCATCTAATCATGATCTGATAAATTAGATAAAAGAGAGATGGTTCATGTTGCTACCTTGATGATGTAACTGTTTGAGAACTATTCTTAACATTGGATATTGAAAACTCATAAAAAAAACAGATAAAAATACCACCAACCAAAAAGCCACTAATTTGAAAGATAGCCCCTTGGTAGGATTATAATTCATACGACTGGCTACAAAACAACTATGGCTTTATGTGAAATCGTAAGAGCATGATGTTCATGATTTAATATATCTCTATGAATGATTTTCATGTGACAATTCTCGTGAAGGCAAAGGAGGCCAAAGAATGAATATGTGTAGCCTTTTGAACCTGAGGTACCAAGGTAACAATCAATGCATAAAATTTATTTCATCATTCCATCCAAGAAAACACAAAAACTACCTGTGGCTCGAAGCTTTCAGTGAGCAGGATATTATCTGACTTAATATCTCTATGAATGATTCGCCTGTGACAACTCTCGTGAAGGTACAGGAGGCCATTGGCTACGCCCAGAGCAATCTTATATCTTTTACTCCAATCTAACTTGTTTTTACTTGGACCTGAAATAGGTCAGCAAGGAATATAAGAAGTAATTGATTAAATCCACCTAAACAGCAATAGTTCACCCACAGGGAAAATGCAGACTAGCTACAAACCATGAAGGAGAGATCCTAAGCTTCCCAGACGAGAAAGTTGGAACACAAGGTGCATTCCTCCTACATCACATCCAATAAGCTTTGCAATATTGGGGTGGTCAACATGAGCAATAATGCCTAGTTCGGATAGAAAGCTTGCCGTCCTCTCGTCTGGAGTCCCTTTAGTCAGACTCTTGATAGCTACTAGACTCCCGTCTTGGAGACGACCCCAGTAAACTTCAGAATAGCCACCACTTCCAATCAAATTTTCTGCAAAAATTAAAATTCTGTAAGAATATCCATTTAGATAGGTAGCACAGATTTCCAAATGAGTACTTTTCCAATCAAATTATGCTATACTTGACTTGAGTAGGGTAAAAAATAAAGGGCTTAATTCCAAGAACAGACTACGGACCATTACTAAAATTGTTGGTTGAATTTCTCAATTCAGAGAGTGTGAAATTCACCAACGAAGATCTGAAGTTGTATACATTAGTCAAAACAGGATCTTCTCCACTGCTTTTGCTTTTCCCTTTTGGTATCGTTGGCACACCAAGAGGAGGGAAGGAAGCTAGACGCTTCATTGATCTCTTTTTCAAATTTTTGAAATATTTGCTCCAACTAATTTGTGCCTTGGACCTTGAACAACCGTTCTCCATTTCGGATGATTGTAGACAAGAATCAAAATCACGAATGCAGGCTTCTAACACTCCTCTAGGAGACGAAACATCTTCTTTCTCTTTCTCCAGTTCAAAATGTCTCAAGTCTGACAGAGGATTGAAATGGTATTAGAGGCAGACAAAAAAAAAAAAAAAGAGTAGTTTAATCTTAGGGGTGCAAGAACCTTGGGCAGAAGTGGAGGAACGAAACAGAGAGCTTCGTTTTTTATGTTTGACTAAAGGAGCGTCATCCGCTGGGACTACCTTTGTTTGGTTGACGGAATCCATTTTATTGTTCCTGCATAAAGAATACAATCTCAAAGCTTTAGCAAAGGAAAACAACCTATCCCTGTAGTTGTTTACGCGCATTTGTTGCCTTCTTGTCCATAGAGCGGAGGATTGAAGAAGTGTAAAAATATAACAAAACAAAACTTGAAACATAATTCGCTCCATTACACACACCTGCGTGCAACTGATCATACTAACTAGCCAAAAACGTAGAAAATACTAGCAAAAACTCAATCAGGTAAATGCAAAATGTACCTTTGAAATTATGAAGCTGAGAATTATGGGAGTGATAGAGTGTGTTTAGAAATTATGAATTGCACAGAAACCAGAGAAAAATAACGTGCTTCAGATTCTTCAATTCCCTTTGGCATTTGGCTATCATGCGAATACCATAAACCGGCAGCCCGAAGCTAAGACTCGGTAACTTGCCAGGTTTTGATAAAGATTTGCTTCAAAAACACGCAAAACTTCATACTTTCGAATCATAAGTAGCATTAACGAGAACTTGCAGATTCATAACTCCTGGGTTATATATCTGCACAATCCGCGATATCGCACCAATCATATCAACATCAGGGAAGAAAGAAATAAAAGAGGAAAGAGGTGCATGTAAGTTTTCCCCCATTAATAAGACAAAACCAAACAATGGAACGTAACGGAGTCGAAAGACAGAGTCATACCACAAGCACCCAAAATTATGGTCACATGTCACCATCATTGGCCATGAAAGCTCACAACTTGCACAATAAGTAAAACAAAGAAGGAGGTCAATGTGGTAGAGAAAGCCTACGGATAGAACGGTCGCGCTATCTTGGCCTCAACGGTAAAGGTGTCGTTTTTTCTTTTCAAATCTTCTTCTGGTAAAGCTATCGATTTTTATGAGCTACGAAATCAAATGATTGCAAAACCAGGGATGCTGAACGCAAAAAAGCTTTAGCATGTCTTTGACACGCACCTGCTGCCGCTGGCCTGAGAAAAATTTCAAGAGGATTTTATTTTTTTGGGGTATTTCTGCCTGTGTTGCAAGGGTCCGTAAGAATCGCTGCTGTGATCAACAGAGCTCCGGGGAGGAGCTAATAATAATGTCTGGGCTGCGATTTCTCCTCCCATATTTGAGCCCTCCGCAGAAAGTAAGGACGTTTCACGAGGTAACGTGTCAGCCATGAGGCAGCGTTGTTTTTCTCCTCTTCTTCTCCTTCTTTCTCCTCTTGGGGAGTGTTTGGATAGAAACCAAACCATGGTTTCAGAAGTGTTTTTACGAATTACGAAGTAAATATGTGGAGGAGGTTATCTCGTTTTGCGAAAAAGTGCTTCTGAAACTATGGTTTCAAAGCACCCAAACAGGCCTTTGGTGTCAGAAATCGAAACGTGGGTTTTCTACCATGACATCATCCGTAGTCACGACAATTTCAGTTTTGGGCCTTGGCCCTTTTTTCCTTTGGGCATATGAACAATTTGTCACCCACATATAAGACACGATTACTAATAACAAGAGCTGACCCCGTTGTTAAGGATCGGCTTATAATCTATAAGATCGTAAGTTCAAATTCTACTTCTGATATGAGAGTTTTGTTAGTGAATGATCTATAACTATATCTATAAATGTTTGTCCTAGTACTATAAGTTCCTGAGATCCAATTCACATAAATTACAACAAAAAAAAGAGACATTATTAGTAAAAATTCTAGAAGCAATTAATAATTATTTTTATCTAAAATACTTTGAGGGGCATATCGAAATTACTTCTCATATTCTAAAATAATAACTAATTTAACAAAAATAGCAAATTGTGATTGAACAAATTCCAGTCAGTCAAAGCAACTATAACGTTCTGTTGCCGTGTACGGTTGTGAAGCAATATTAAATAATTCTGTGCTGTCGCTTATCTGGGGAATTAGTAATCAATCATTGGACAATATTAGGCCCGCAAGAGGCCGCCGCTGTCCCACTGTTTAGCCCAGACTAACAATAGTATGTTCAGGATTTCTTTTATAAGTTCGGGAGTAAATTCTCAAAGAGGAACTGTAAATGGATGCAATCAGTTTAAAAGTTAAATTGATAGACAACCGATTTTTGGGCATTGTGGAATTAATGTCCAAAAAGAGCCCCCGTAGCCGACTAATCCAGTCGATCATTCCATTGTTGCCCTCGCCACCCAATATACAAGCGATATATTATTGGACAACTTATTATTGGTTTTTAGGAATTTACGAGATTAGCAACCTAAGTCTTCCATCGGGTGCTGATATTTTCCATTCGAAGTGAATTAATTTAACTTGTACAACTCGTAAACAAAACACGAAATGAAATATAAATTATAACATTTGGTGGTTTTTATGTATATTATGAGGCAGCACGCATGGATGGATAAATGGAGATATAATAAAGCAAGTGGGGAAGACGCACGAGGATGGATGACTATTACGAGATTTAGGATGCGACGGCCAGTTAATGTATGTGTGTGCATGCTATGTGCACAATACGATCGATAACGAGATTCTTGTAATAGAAGAAACAGATGACAGACTGGCTAAAAGGAGCTAGCACAAGCAAGACGAAAGGCTCACAGATGCGTACGGACAGAGTCATGGAATCAGGAGAAGCGAGGGAGTTTCTAATTAATGGTGAGGAAAAAAATCTGAACAATGCCGTCAAGTCCACTCTAACTCCTCTTCTCGCCCTCTCCTCCGTGGCTTCCCTCTCCGTCGGCTATGCCGTGGGTGCCACCGTCTCTTCATGCGCATATATATATATATATATATATATGCATTATGATATGTATATGTGGGTGTGTGATCGATGCTCCTTTAATTATGTATGCAAGATTTAGGACTTATATATCAAACACAGGCGATTCAGTATATGTATTCCCATCTCCCATCTTAGCTTGTTCCACTTCACCACGTGCGTACAGTTCCAACTTCCATATCTGCTGCAGTACTCGATGTTCGGTTCACTGTTGACAATAGGACGGTTCACTGTTGCGGATCCATTTGGGCGGAGAGGTGTAAGTGGATCTTCCGCTTCATCAGTTATACATATTTTTGTACATATGATTAATGTTACTTTGTTGCGTGAAGAGCCGGCCACGCGGTTCGCTGATATTCTCAGCACAGCAGGGCAGCAGGCTGGCTAGCAATAGCTTTCGCCAAGGTTCTCCAGATGGATCTCTAAATTGCTGTTTATTACTAGATTTGATCATTTATATGCGCGCACACAGTTTCTGCTGCGTGTACAGGATTCCTGGGGGCTGAACCTGGGAAGGCTCTTATCCGACTCTAATAGGTACTCCCTTGGTCCTATTTGCAGGGTAGAGAGAGAAGACATTTTTTTGGTCATATTCATAAGACACTGAGATAAATTTTTTGTATGAATATATAATTTTACTCCTCATTTATTATTGTGTTGACTTTATTTATGTGGAGTATAATATATACTGAATAGGAATAAAGTTGAAAAGTTATTAAATTTTAAATGAGAGTTAATGAAATTTAAGGTTTTTCTTAATCTGTATAAAACATGCTAGAAGTACCTTATAAATAGGACCAGAGGAGGACATTATTAAGTCTCCTATTCACTAAGTTTTTCAACATTCTAATCTCCGGCCTACCTACTCTTCTTTTAATTTATTAGTTCTCAATGGTGTCATTCCTTATGTATTGTAAGCCCTGGGATTGCTGTTCACCCCAGAGTCTCCTAGATGGGTGGTGATTTTCAAATCTTTAAAAATGAGTGAAATGCTTTATATGCTTTATGAGGGTTTAATTGCTGGCTAGTGTCCAAGATATATCTTTCTGTAATACTCCGATACCACAACAAATTGCACTCAGGCTAAGTTTGGTGAAAAACATGATTTTGAAGCATTCCTTCACCGGCTTAGTGGAAAGACTGCAGATATATGTAAGTCTAGAAGCAGCTGAGAGTAACCATGTTCCCATTTCTTCATTTTAATTAATTATTGACTATTTTTTGTTTAACAGGTTTGAAGTAATGAAATGATCCCTGATTCATTTATGGCCTTTTCTGATATAATCACGAATGGCATGTCCCTTTTTTTTTTTAAAAAAAAAAAGGATTTTACAGAAACTGTGGAACAACATTCAAAATCCACATTTTGGGAAATGTTTCAGACAAGATATGCCCAGTCACTGATCGTATGCCTAAATCACTACATCATTCAAAGCTAATTAGATGTGGTATGCTCTTGGGTCATCCTCAAATGTATTGTAATTAATATGATTCAGGTAGGAATTGGATTGCTTTGCCTGCAACAATTTGGAGGGGCCAGAGCATTTTCCTATTACGTTAGCTCAATATTTGAGGCTGCTGGTAAAATTAAAACTATATATGTCACACAACGTAACGACACATATAGTAATGTTGAAGAATCAATAAACCATGTCTGAAGCCTTTGCCCATGCCTCTGTTATATAGGATTCTCAAGCAGCACTGGAACAATAGCAGTTGCCATTACTCAAGTGCATATATAGATCCCGTTTGGTATGGAACATTAAAAATAAAAAGTAGACAGTGTGATCAAAATTAAGAAAATCTGTTGAAAAAATGTTTAGTATAAAAGATTGTTTATTACATGAGATCAAACAAATTCATGTATGTGTGATTGGAGAATAGTAGAATACCATAGGAGAATGGGCAGAGGTGGTAATCTCCAATCCCACCTTTAATTTATGAGTTTACCTGATCTCATATAATAAATAATGATTTATGCTAAACACTTTTTTAATGATTTTTCTTAATGGTAATCACAGTTCCTATCTTTTATTTTCAATATTACTTTCGATCCTAATTATAAGATATTGTTTATAGTTTATAAGACGAGGTGAGGTGGAACCATTATTTGAGTCGACTAGAGATCCTGACTACATACATGCATATATAAGCCGATCGCGATTAGGAGACGATGATGGCTGTGGTTTTCATATATCCTATATAAATAAAAAAAGCTTTAGCGGGAAGTCGTTAACGTTGACCTATTTTATGGTGGAACGGAGCCAACAGGTAGCCTTACCACATCCTTTTCCTCGTAAGAAACCTGCGAGCACCCTCTGTTGCATCAACAAGGTGGTTGTCTGATTGGCAGGGAAGTTCTTCATATACACCAGTTTTTGCGGTTCACTGCTTCTGTTCTTCACAATGTTGGTGCCGGAGTCCAAGGGTCGAAGTTTGGAGCAAATCCATGCATCACTCACCCATCGTCTGCTCTAAATCTCTTCAAATAAATCTTTTCAATTCCCAGCCAGGTCCACTTTCGGACAGCAGCACAGCATTGTTCTGGCATGATCCAGTTATGGTTTTGAGTTGAGATTCTTTTTGGGGGAAAAAAAAAAGGAAACGAAAACTTGGGAATCTTAAATACCGCTGGCCGCGCGCTGGGGGCCTGCATGCATAGTTAGATAAAAGGTAATGCGTCGACAGCAGGGTTCGAACCTGCGCGGGCGAAGCCCAACAGATTTCAAGTCTGTCTCCTTAACCACTCGGACATATCGACTGGGTTGCTGATGTTTCGTGTACCTCCAGCTTTCCGCATAATATATCCGCATTTCTTTTTATATCTTTCGTGTACCTCCACCCTTTGTGCTCAGAGGCCGACAGTGACAAGGGAACCTGATGTTATTTCCTGTCTTGAGTGGTGTTGTCTAGTTTTAATTCAAAAAAAAAAAATGCACGTTTTCGTTAATGTACCATATTACCTTTGGTTATTATTAGAGTTAGTTTAATTTTTAATTTAGCCTTAAATATAATATCTTAACTTATCTTGTTTATTATATTTATTTATTTTTTTAAAATAGTCCTTATAGTAGTTACGCATATTAAATATTCTATCAAATAGTAGTTTTAGCTATTTATTAAAAATAATCAACTGAATAAATTTTTTAACCTATTTAAATTAGTCATCTAACTTTTCACATTAAAGAGACGATAGAGCCGGCAAAAACTGTCAACTTTTCGTATACAAACATCTGTTGATAAAATATAACATTAAAGTGATAATCAATATCTCTTTCATGTTTAGCCAACGTTTTAAAAGCCGGACCAGAAGTCGAATCGGAAAGATCAACGGGTCATGGTTCAATCGGTCGGATCGGTCGGACCGTTCGGTCAGACCGGTGACGCAATAATTAATTTAAAAAAATATTATATACATATAATTAGTATATATGAAAAATATCAAATTATTAAATAATTTAGAAATGCATTTAAATAATCTAAAATTATAATAAAATCATTGAAAATGGACTAAACCTTATATATTTAATTTTATGTATGTTTAAAATATTTAATGATATTACAAATTATCAATTCATTCAAATCAAAATATTTTTTTAAAAGATAGATCAAATATCGAAACAAAAGACTAGCGACTCACGATTTTAACACCACAATATATGAAATTTTCAATGAAATAATACTATATGGTTATAACTAGTCTAAAAATATATTAGGATATTAAGGGGATCAATTTTTTTATTTTTCTTCTATTTTTTTAAAATTTTTTAGTATTTTTCAGTCAGGCTAAAAAACCGTCCGGTTTTCTGAAAACCGTTCCGGTTCCCGGTCCAACTCCGGTTTCCGGCTTAATAACGGTTCCCGGTCCGGTCCGGTCCGGTTCTTTAATCATTGTGTTTAGCTGACCTTAGGAAAATTAACGTAAATATCTGGCAATAAATTTCAATAAAATCAAAAAAACAAGAGGAAAAAAAATTCTTCGTTGATATTTTTGAATGTATTTTCATCAAGCTTCAAAGATTAAATTAGAAATTTGACTTTCGAAGCGAATGAACTGATAAAAATGAAAAAGTTTCAAGTTAAAGTTGGGCGTTTTTTTTGTTTCAAGTGAAAAGGGGAGTTTTTATTGCTTAAATATTTGCAGAGTCAGATAACTTACAAAAAAAAGAAGGGAAAAACATTTACAAGGTCAGAGATAAGAAAAACTAAAAAAGAGAAGCGTACAACAGAACAGCGTCAGAAGAAACTATCCTATTCGCATGCTCTGACGAAACTCCACAGCTCTTCTACTGTGGTGGCTTAAGGACAGCGGTTCGTTAACAATAAGAATCGCATGTGGAGAATCATCACAAAAGATTTTTCTATTCGTAGCATCCCGAAGCCTCCCGCATAGGATACCGAAAGTCGTGCACCATTGCCGATTCGTTTCTCCGGTCTTGAGGTCATTCTGAAACCAATCTTGGAATGAGCAGTTGAAGAAGCTGGTTTGGAGCGATCAGTCTCCGGCATTCAATAGCTAGCTCGCATGATCTTAAAACACGGTTTATGCCCTCTCTAGCTTTGTTACAGACTTCACAGATGTCGCTGCTTGCCACGTGCCTTTGAAGTCTTTTGTTTTATAGAACCAGCCAGAGGAAAGTTCTTACACACTGTGGACCAGGTCAATTCCAAGCAAGCTTCCACCTAGGATTGACGTCATCCCACTTATCATTCATGAGCAGCTTGTGGGCAGAACAGAATGAACTGGGAAGATGCGTTTACTTTCGGGGTTCCAAGAGCAAGAATCCTCTACCTCAGGATTCAAAGGGATTACGTTTGCAGCGATCTGATTTCAGTTGAAAGCAATGGCTAAAGTTGGGTGCTTTTTAATCACGCGCGCGCACCCAATTACAGGTTGAAACATATTACTTCTTCGTGACTGGAGAAACATTGATGTCAATGATCTTTGGCTGCGGTTGGGTCAGGTGATCGATCGCACGAAACCAATAACTTTTTAACCCAGCAAAACGAGTAATTAAAGTAGCATTAGCTGTCGCTTAACTGGACCATACGCGGGGAAAGTTAAATTTGAAAGGGGAAAGAAAAAAAAAAAGGCGCAGATGCAAATGAAAGTAAAGCTGGGAAAACAGGTCGAGCCCGTCCCGACTCATTTAGGCCATGAAATTATGAGGGTCAGACTTGATATTTTTCCCTTCAAATAGAAAATAAGTTCAGGAGGGTTGGCCCTGAAGGGCCGAGGGCTTAAAAGGGACAGTCCTTTTAAGCCATTTATTTTTTTTTTTTTAAATTTTTTTATATGGCCATTTTAAGCTCTTTTATAATTTTTTTTGTTTTTTAAATTTTTTATATAATTCTAATGTTATTAATTTTTACATTGTTAATAATATTTCAAATATTTAGTTATTATTATCATTTTAAAATTAAATTTAGTGTTAGACAATAATTTATCCAATTAAATTTTAAAAAATAAGTTAATTTGGACTTTAATAATAATTTGATTTATATTATATGCGTTGATATTTTTAAACTAGATATATATTTGATAATAGAGTATTTTTATACTTATATAACTTGTGATTCTATAATTTGAATTAGAAATTTATAAGTTTCAACAACAATGTTTCTCACATTAAAGTAAAATAATAGATAGATTGTAAAATTTAAAAGTAAAATTCCTATAAAGAAGAAAAACTTGATATTTTTGTTACAAAAGAAAAGCATACTTATGAAGAAGAGTAATTAATTATAGTGATGATGAAATTTCAAAAGATTAATGATAGTATTTATTTATTACACAATTGCACTATAGACAAAACTTTTGGATGTTGTTATCTTGTTAATGAATGTTTTAGATGTTCTTGGATGTTGATATTTTATATTTGTGACTTAATTTTATTCATATTTATGTCTTTTTTTAATAATTTATTGGTTTATTTTTATTGTTTTATAAAAAATATGATAAATATAAAAAAATTTTTTTTTCTTTAAACGGGCCAAAAGCCCACGGACCGTCTGAGCCCGTAGTTTAAGGGCCGGACTTAATAAATTGGGATATTTTAAAATTTAAGTCTTAAAAAACCGGTCCTTTTAAATCGTCAGTCCTAAAAGGCCGGTCCTGATTCCCACCCTCTAGACGTGATGCCATGTGAAAGGCATCACAACGTTGCTGCTGGATTAGCCGAATCAAATCATGACGCGGGTCTCCACACGCCCCCCGCAGCTTTGGCTACCAAACCATAACAAACCCCAGACTTGGTCGTCTCGCACGCCACGCAATGCTTGCCATCATTCTTTTATTATTAATATTTGGTTAAAGCCTCCCTTTGTTTCTTTATTTCCAATTAACAAAGTGTTTTCAAGAATAATTAATCTTCATTAGAACCAAACTCATATCCCAAACATCATTTACAACTCGCCAACAATATACCTGCAAATCACCCTTTTACATGAGATAGCATTTTTTTTTTTTGAGGATCATGATCTTCTGTTCATGAGAAAAAAATTCATGCCACTGGATTATCAAAATACCAGTAAACGCGAGGTTACTTTTAAATAGCTTTTGCATTCATTTTTCCCTATAATTTACCTTCTAATTTAGTGTGCTGGTGCATAATTATATTTTTAAAAAATTATGCCGCCTCTGACTTATATTAGTGTTTCCATATTTATATTATTAATTAGTTTTATTCTGCTAATTTAAATACTAAAAATATTTTTTTAAAAACTATTTCGACATCAGTTGTTTAACGGTCAAGGATCCCCATAGCCTCGCTTTGAACGTCAATCTCCGCGGACAAGAGCAGTCAGAGTAAAATTAAAAGACCGGAAGATAAATGAAGCAATATTATATTGAAATTGAACTGTATAAAAGGGAGGGAGGCGACCGGGGAGGTTCCGTTTCAGAACCTGCCTGCGAACTCTGAAATTCTACAAAATCAATTTCATTTGGGCAGAAGCCAAACCGCGTACTTTGCTCAACTTCCATTTTGATCCATTCGTATTCAGAACAGCAACAAAGCGTGAAGGTGAAACAGAGGATATGCATCCGCACCAGAAGACAGTTCTTCCCAAGAGAATAATACTGGTTCGTCATGGTGAATCTCAAGGAAACCTCGACACTGCAGCCTACACCACCACCCCTGACCATGAGATTCAGTTAACCCAACAAGGCATTGCGCAGGCCCGCCTCGCCGGAGATAAACTACGGCAGATCGTTTCTGGCGGCGACTCTTCTCCTGATTGGCGGCTCTACTTTTACGTGTCCCCCTACCACCGTACTCGGTCGACCCTTCGTGAGATTGGTCGATCTTTCTCCAAGAAAAGGGTACTTGGCGTCAGAGAAGAGTGCCGAATCAGGGAGCAGGACTTTGGGAATTTTCAGGTCCAAGAAGGATGAAAGTCATCAAGGAGACGCGCGAACGTTTCGGCAGGTTCTACTATCGCTTTCCGGAGGGAGAGTCCGCCGCCGATGTGTTCGATCGCGTTTCAAGTACTTTCTTTTTCTTCTCTCTCACTCTCTCTCTCTTGAACTTTCTATTTCGGCAATGGATTCCATTGCACTTGTTTATTACTAGTTTTTTTTTAAGGTGGGTGAAAAAAGAAAGGTTAGGGGGCAGATTTGCCCTAAAGGATTTTCATCACCAGGTACAAATGGGGCAATATTTCTTATAGCTTCAGAGATATTGCCCCTGTAGTATCGTTAGCATTTTGTCTCCTTCTGAACTGAACGTTTACCCCTGCTGTTCATTTCCTCCCAAATGAGTTTTGTCCCTCCCGTTTGACTCTTTTCTTGCCTGGGAATCATAATCCATATCGTGCATCTATTTACTTATTGTTTTCCGCTGACGCTTAGTTTGCTCAAATGTAAACACGATATCGAAGAGTGATAACTGGTTATGAAATTATGGTGTGCTCTACTGCAATTTTTTGTTTCCTATTCATTCGAGTAGTCCCTTAATGAAGTAGTTGTTTATGTGACGAGCAGATTTCCTGGAATCACTGTGGAGGGACATAGACATGAACAGACTTCACCTGGATACCAAGCAGGATCTGAATCTGGTAATTGTGTCACACGGACTGACATCACGGGTATTCTTGATGAAGTGGTTCAAGTGGACAGTGCAACAATTCGAGCATTTAAACAATCCGGGGAACTGTGAAATCCGGGTAATGCAGCTGGGGAGTGGAGGGGACTACAGCTTAGCATTGCATCACAGTGACGAAGAACTGTTGGAATGGGGGCTTTCACCTGAGATGATAGCTGATCAGAAGTGGAGGGCCAATGCAGACAGGGGTGCCTGGAATGATCACTGCCCCTGGTACTTGGATGAATTCTTTGATCGTCTTCCTGACCACTCTGACGATGACACTGCTGCTTAACGAGATGAAACCACCACTACATAGTTTGCCCTCCTTCTGCCTTTACGAATTCTTTGAGCTTCTTTACTACTAGGTATACTAGTGAAACTGCAAAGTGCAAACAAATCTATTCTTTAAGCCATTCTTAGATGCTTGCCTCGTGGGTAGTGTGTCAAGTGGGTAATCTTGTTTTCTCGGGCACGTGTGCACTTTATTTGGAATTATAGCGATGGTAACTTCAAGTACGACAGGGGCCATCATTTTCGAATCCGGATATGATGGGCGATCAACACATTCGTAAATTTAGTTGTCTGGCTCGTCCATTGTTTCGCTTGCATATACAAGCTTCTTAATTATTATTTAGTTTTAAATATAAGAATTAGTTAAAATTTTAATTTAATTTTCTTATATTTATTTATTTTGCTTTCAAAAATATTTTAAAAAGGACAATACATATTTATTATAAATAATTAATTTGAATAATTTTGTTTACATTTATAAATTAATTGTCCAGCTCTTATATTAAAGGAATAAGATAATATTTTACATATCATATGGATATGTAGCTATAAACATCAACATCATTTTATTTTTAATTTATGCTCAGTGAATAATATTTTTATTAATAATTATTAATAATGTTTCATCATTTTGTAAAGAATTTTAAAACGGATGTTAATGATTAAAAATTTTTTTACCATGAAATTGGATCATATAAATTATACAAGTAAAACTGCAGAAATAAGTTCAGGTGATCGCTAATGCAGTGAAGTACCGTTATTTGGGTTTGAAATGTATCTATAGCACATGTCATATGAGACACAAATTTTAAGACAATTTATATATTACCGAATACCGAAGATGATGACATCGGGTGATTACACCACTGCCAATCCGATAGATTCTTTAACCTGGTCACGCTAAATCAATTTGTCGCAGTCCACTTTTTTGACTGTCTTGGGGATTTTTTTAAAGCGATATCAGATCTGTTTTTGCAAAATTACGAATAACATTTACACTCACTTTTCTTTTCATCGACCGGTGTCGACAAAATCTTATAATCTAGACGACGAGATTCCAATCAGACTGCATTTGGATATGGATTATGAGTTAAGGAACAGTCAAGAAAAAGTTTATTGGGCAGAATCAAGGCCCCTTTTCCAGGGCACCATAAAGCAAAGGGCCCCTAACCCACCAAACATAGTCCTAGGAGCCCAAGCTATAAGCGAAACTGGACCTCCTAGCCCTTTTATGAATGCCCAGAGATAGAATCATCTGGAGACAAATAACAAGTTACATGGGTTAATCCATGGCACCACGCTTTGGACTACCCTGTCAGATTTGAATCTATCACGTCAGATACACACTATCTAATACTGCAAAGCCAGCCGCCACTCCACCTTCATCAGATGAAGATATTTTTGTACGCATCAGATACCCGCTACGGCCATTTACAATGACCTTGTCCCTGTTCCTGGAACCGTAGTCCATTGACGTCACTCGTTTAGCTAATTTGAGAAAGCATGGAACTATGATTCGTATGTAAACAAGCTACGTACCTTAGATAAGCACCAAATACCCCCAGTTCCGAAATCGTCTGATCCTTGTGGCAATAGCCACTACGCATAATATATGTTGTAGAATTAGCTGGAAATATCCTCTGCATCAGAATGTAAGCTGCATTTTCTTCAGATCCTGCTTGCTGCAATCTTATGAGAGATTCCCTCACTGCATCCCATAGATATTGTTTCCTGTAATGTAATTACAACTCATTAAGCAGTTTTCAGTCTATCTTACTATATTTTTCATCAACAAAACAGGGTGAAAAGGTGAGGTTTAATTAAGGTAATGTATGACCTCCTCCTTCCCTTGGGGTTTCATTACAAATAATTCTGGTCTCTCAATTGCATTTCTAACAATGTCAGAATCATCCAAACTCCACAATCCTGCAAAGCATTTGCGCAGTTTGGCAATGTCATCTTTATTTTCAAGGAACCTGTTTATAGTTTAACTCAGATTTAGGAAGAGATATCTATGTCCGAGACAATTAAACAAACTCTAGAACAGCAACTTCGCAAGATACCTCTCAAGAACATTGGGCTTCGCAAGTTCCTGTTGAACTTTCTTGGTTCCAACCAAATGATAAGATATTGATGGGCATTTGATAGCAGAAGACCGTTCCATCATTAGCCTAGCTCTCCATTCCTAAATTTCGAGCAAGTGCATCAAACAGTAACAATCATTTTCTATATGAAAGGGTTAGGGTAGAAGAAAATAAATGTAACAAAAAGTATGACATCATGAAGAAGAAAATTTATGCCACTTCATATTACATTATTACTCAAGTCCTAAAAATGCAGAAAACTTTCAGAGGATATTGTCATGCAGCAACTGTCTTGCCAATCACCCATGAATATACACGTGAAAAACAGAGTTTCTAGAGTCCACATACTATTGTTACACTTAGAGAGTATCCCGACAAGATGCTCAACTCAGGAAACAAAATTTGTGTGATATATTAATACAAATCTGATTAAATTTGGAATTAGTTTGCATCTCCAGGGTTGCAAGCTGTGTTGAGCACACTTAAGTTCGTTTGAATAGATGTCTTTGGCAT
>NW_021634298.1:0-163786 GCF_004799145.2 Neltuma alba | reverse complement strand
CCTTTCTGCATTGCCCTCGAGAAAGCTTACTCATTTATCAATGGGCCCACGTAGAAGAATCTAAATCTTATATTTACCACAGGTTCCTGCAAGTTTTGATGCTCACGGGGCAATTATGCATGAATTGAGGCAGTGGAATGAGCTGTACGGAGAACGAGTTTCGCTGTAGAAATAACACCTACTTAAATGTATTCCAGTTAACATCCTCGTTTTCGGATCATTCGAGTAACTTTTATTAAGAAAAACATCTGTCATTTCGAGGCCTATGCTTGGAGGCCTGTTCCAAGATACTGTCCGCCACTGTTTAAGACTCTAATAAGAAATGAACAGTAAGCATGTGCTTTGTTCACGTGAGCGTTTAGGCACATTGAATAGCTTCTTGATCTTGTTGGGACTCAGAGTGGTGGAAGGCATGGCCCTAAACGAAAGTTTGCAATATGAGACTGGGTCCGTCATAATAATTTGGCTTATTCAGGTTACCTCCTTGTAATTTTGATAATTCAGGGGTATGTATTTGTTAGTTTTTCATGAACTTATAAACAGGCGTGTCCGAATAGAGTATTATTATTTCTGATCCTTAATATAAAATCTAGTTGAGTAATTTGAGCAAATTAAAAAAATTAGTTAAATTAGTTATTTGTAATAAATAGGTATTGTTTTTCTTAAAATATTATTGTTAATTATGTTTATTAGTTAGTACCACTATTTAATTAAATATTTAACACGTGCAACTATTATGAGGACTACGATGGGAAAAACTGAATAGATATAAGAGACAGTAAATTGTGATGTTATATTTAGAATCATATTAAATGTTAAATTAACTCTTATATTAAGGTAGTATAATATAAGTGCACAACAACTACCGAGGTTAAGATATAAACAATTGGTTTGATCAAAAAGGACAAAAAGATATAAACATTTGGTTATGTTTTGGTTTGTGTGAAAGAATGCGAGTTCGCTAACATTTGTCTAGTTAACATACTTCAACAACTAAAAACAAACACAGCCGAAATGGAAGGATACACTATTTTTCTTAATTACCTAACACATTCAGAAATTAAGGTGAAACTTTTCACTTGAAACTCTAAAAATAATAGTACTCTCAACTATTGTTAATATAAGAACTCCTTCAGATCAATTAAGAAAGTCAAATAAATTAATTAATTATAACAAAAGCAACATTATTTCTTTTTTTTGTTGGCCAAAATGACATAATCTCTTTAAAATATTTCCATATAATTATATTATATATCAATTTATAAATAATTAAGTAAACTAGTTCATTAAAAAATGATAAATGTAACAAATAAAGTGAGGTTCAACTTTTTGACTATGTCTTATATTAAAAAACGAAAAATAATAACAAAAGTTTGTTTCATCTTAATTTATAGTAGTTTTCATTTTCTTTTAAAGTTGTTTGGCTTGTAATATCAAATTGTAAGTGACCTTGTCAATTAAAAAATTAAATAATTAATTAAATGTACAAAATGGCGACTCTGCCATTGGTCTCTGTGCCGACATGGCGCTAGTGACTTTTCCCTGGCCTATCTTTGGACAACTCATTGTGCGTGAATTATATACATTTGTGATAATTATTAAAAAAAAAAAAAAGGTGGCTAGTCTCAATCAAATAGAATGCTGTATGATGACTTAGAATTTCTTTAAAATTAAATTCACTTTCATAAGCTTTTTCCCTTTTTGGCTCTTGGGTTTTCAAATGGTTTCTTTGCGCATGGGGCTTTATCATGGAAGAATTACATGAAGATCCTAAAAACAATAATTATTAAAAAATTTTAATGACAAGTAAGTAATTGAAGTTAATTGTTTGAAACCTATCATTTTAAACTATTCATTTATTATGAAATCTTTTCTTTAATATGTTTCTTTCATGGGATTTTAATTGCAATTCTCCCCTTTATCATTTATGTTTTTCTAAGTGAATATCGTACAATTTTTCCTCCAAGGAATTGAGTTTATACCATAACCTAATAGTACTTTGTGGTACTTCTCATAGTTTATTTTATAAGGAAATTTGGAACAATTTTCATAGTTTTATTTAGGGCAAAGTTGCGTCTAATACTTTGGTTTTTATTTTTTTTAGACGTATTTAACACATTAATTTTATTTATGATGTACTACCTCCGGTCCTAATTATAAGACCCAGTTGATTTATTTGAGGAGATTAAGGAAGTAAGTTAAGTTAGTTATTTGTAATAAATAAGTGTTGTCATTCCTAAAATATCTTTGCTAATTAAGTATATTGGCTAGAACTATCATTATTAGAAGGATTATCTTGGAAAAAAAATACATAAATATGATAGACAAAATGGATTGGGGTCTTATAATTAGGATCAAACAAAAAGTCAAATGTGGTCTTATAATAAAGACCGGAGGTAGTATCATCTAGCACATTGATCTTATTTTGATTAATTTTATTTATGATGCATCATCCAGCACATTGATCTTATTTTAATGGTGCATGCAACATCCTGATATTATTTGTTAACTATGTCCAGTGTCATAATTTTTAGGGTGTTGACTCTAAATAAAATCAGGATGCTAAATACACCAATAAAATAAAATTAGGGCTTAGGATTTCCTGATCACATTTTTAAATTTAAATGGTTAAGGTGTAAATCTACTTATGAAATATTATGTCAGAAGCACCAAACACTATTAACATTTCTTGAATGTAAAAGTACACAATTAACATTAAGTCAATTAACATTGACCGTTTAACTAACATGTCAATGACTGCAGCATTTTTGCACTATTTTAAAAAAATTTAAGTGCATTTTTATACCATTTTTTGACTTATATATTTTTTTTGGGTGAAATTTTGACCTATATGCTTACTAAACAATTAATGTTAGTTGACTTAATGACTATGATTTTTTGTACAATTTTAAAAACTTCATCTTTGTTTTTGTGAAGAAAAATTTATGGTATTTGGTACCCTTAACAAAATATTTTAGGAAATAAATTGGCACCTTAATCTTTTTAAATAAAACACATATTATCGTATACAATTTGTATAAATTTCAAGAGAAAATTATATAGCACATGGATGATACCAAAAAAAGGTCAAAACTTATGGGCCAAAATCCCCAGCCCGTGTTTCTTTTGTTTTTGCGGATTTTCATTTTTTATTATTATTTTAAATTCTAAATATAAGAACTAGTTGAAAATTTTGTTTTGATTTTAAATATAAAATCTTAATTCAATTTATTCTCCAAATCCATAATTTTTTGTCAAAATATTTTCATTGATTACAAAAGAGAGTTTGATTAAGAAAAATAATTTATACATTTATTACCCATAGCTAATTAAACAATCTTTTTTGTTATTTATAAATTAATTATTTAAATTTATATTAAAAATAGGGATAATGACAAAAAAAAGTTAGAATTTTGTAAATGTCAAATAAGAAATATTAATAAAAATTTATTGTCATTTGCAAATTCAAACTTGTTAATACCAAATAAAATTTTGTTACCAAACCTAATTTGAGATTTGCAATTTTCAATGCTTTTTTCTGTCTTTTTTCCTTGAAAATAACTTACTAGCTTAGTGTTTACTCTAACGTTTGCGGGGGAGAAAATGGCAGAATCCCTGTGTGGTTGTTCATCATTTACTATATTCTTACCTTTCCTTTTGACGGTCAGAGGAACTCAGGAATATCCTAAATGTTGTGGCCAATCGGTCAAAATAAAAAAAAAAAAACAAAATCGAGAGCTCGTTGAATATTTTAAAAAGAAAAATTAAGAACAGGAAAAAAAAAATCGTACTTACGAGTAACCACATGGAATTATAAACAAAATCCCTAATTTCCCATTCGCTCAAGGAGTAAGTTTGTCTGAAAAATTTAAAATTGTAATAATATTATTCCTTATCATTAAAAACTTAATATTGATAATTAAAATAGTGATAATGATTATAAACATTTCTATGTTGAGCAATAATATTGTCATGATTTTAAATTTTCAGGATAAATATGCATACACAAAAAAATTCTGAATGTTCATTGTTCCTAAATAGAAATTTTTGGAATAAATTTGCACATTAACCCTTTCTCATTTACAAAAGAATTTTCCGCGTTAAACTACATCGTATGTTATCAATACATCATATATACTTTAACCATTAACCAATAAATAGATTTCTTAGCAAATACTCCTCTGATTTATTTATAGGACAGAGAGAGAAATTTTTTTTATTCTATTTATAAGTCACTTCATTAAATTTTTATCATGAATGTACTATATTGTTTTTCATTTATTTTAATATAGATAGTTTTTTTTAAGGATTATATATTAAACAGGGATAAAGTTGAAAAGTTATTATATTTTAATGAAGAGTTAATGCAATTTAAGGTTTTTCTTAATCTATATGAAACATATTAGAAGTGCTTTATAAATAGGATTGAGTACAAAATTATTAGGGTATTACTTTCTCTCTTATCCCCTTATTATAAAATCTAATTTTTTGAATATATTTATCTCTTTTTATAAAATTCTTTTTGAATTTGTTTGAATATTTAATGCATTATTAGCTATTTTACCCCTAGGTTAATACATTTAATACATTCTTTTTCTTTATTTATCTCATTATTACTCCAACACATCTACCCATTTATATATAGGGTTATATTTGGAAAAAATTATATTTGATATATATTAATTGTTTTTAACTAATTTTATTTTTTTTAAATCCCATAATTTAGTTAAAAAATTTTATAATAAGGGACGGAATTCTATATTACTACGTATTTTAAATTTCAGACATTCTCTCTTATAATAATTAACCGCCTCATCAATGGCCTTAAAAATATTCATTTACTTTTTCGATATTGGTTTTAAATTTGTGATATTATAAGCGTATTACAAGATTACAAAATTGATGATTGATTGATTGTCTTTGCCTAATGTCTTGGGCATTTACTAAATTTTCTTTATCTTCATTAAAATTAACATCATTATATACATAACCACTATCTCAAATAATCAATATGGGTACGTAAGAAAATTAAATATCGTACATATTTGTTAATCTTAATCACAATTTTTAATGCGTGTGATTTGATTATTTATTTTTTACGAAAAGCTTGGAGAAAGTACAGTATAATTATATTGAAAAAGAAAAATAATTGAGCCTGTACAATAGGTAGCAGTCAATTGGACTTAGGGTGTGTTTGGATGAAACCAAACCGTGGTTTGGAAAAGTGATTCTGGAGAATAGATTCTGGGGAGAATAGATTCTGTAAAGAATAAATTTTGTAAAAAAGTGATTTTGAGAAGTGAGAGTGTTTGGATAGTTGTTATCAGAAGCACTTTTTATATATACAAATTACTAAAAAAAAGACATAAGTTAATATGATAATTACAGAAAAAATAGATTTTATGATATATTTTAATTTGAAGGAATAAAATTATTAATAATATATTTTTTACCAACATAATTAATAATATATAAGATAATATAATTAATAAATAATTAATGTGTATATATATTTATAAAATATAAGATTAAATATGTTTATCAAAAAATATGTTTATAAAAAAAATAACAAAATACATATCATATAGGCTCTCACACTCTCCTTTTTTTCTCCAAAAACAAAAAAATTTTGCTTTTTCCAAAACCATGGTTTTGACCCAAAATCATGGTTTTGGTTTTTAGAGGGGGTGTTTGGGTGATTGACACCCCAAACCATGGTTTGGGGTGTCACCCAAACACACCCTTATATCAATAGTCCTTTCGCTCTTGCGTTCCGACCAGAGTCCGTTCGTTGCTCTTTCAAAACCTCCATCTAAATTTTAATAGGAAAGAAATCCCTAAATTTTGTTGTATTTTCAACCAAGTCCCTGTACTTTCAAAATTTATACGCCATTCCCTATAAAGTACCGGGAAAACGGGCCGGCCCGTTTAAGCCCGAGTTCTAAAAATAAATCATTTTTTCAAGCCCGGTCCGTGAGATGACGGGCTCGGACTAGCCCGCGGGCTTTTGGCATTTTTAACTAAAATAATTTTTTTTTATCTTTTTGTATATTTTATCAAAATAATAAAAATGAAACAATAAAATTACTAATAAAAGATATAAATATAAATAAAATTGAGTCACAAATATAAACATTATCATGTTTAAACATATATTACAGTGTAATAAAGTCTATTGAATAAACAAACTAAATAGAGGATATACATAAACAACTAAATAAGCATTAAGTTCAGTAGATAATTACAATGCGGATGATCTAGTTTGATTATAAATAATTAACAAAAAAGTTTAACTAACAAACATAGTATATAAAGAATAATCATTTGTCATACCGACAAAAAAGAAAAGAGTCCATCATCCTTAGTTCTAAATTTGTTTCTAATATAAAAATGATATAGATCTTTATTTTAGTTTAAAAGATTTTTTGATCAATTATATTTCAAGTATAAAAAATATGGGAGAATGACAAATAAAGACTGTAAAAATTACACATACAGTATTTTAATAGGTTTTGACAACTTATAAATAATAATATATTTTTGTGAATATACCTAGTTTTAAATTTTGCAATTTTCATGTTTTTTGGTTATTTTTCCCACAACTATAATGATTCTTTTTTTCTTTTTCTGAATGCTATCTATGTGAGCTGCCAAGATAAGTAAAACTAAGAGTATGCTATGTTTAAAATGTTAGGGTTTTCTTTTTTAAGTTAAGAAAAAAAGACAGAAATTTAAAAAAAAAAATTGGCGGGCCTAAACGGGCCGGCCCGTTTATTTTTCGACCCTACAGGGCTGACCCTTTTAAACCCGACTTCCCTTTCAAGTCTTCAAAATACAAGCCCGGCCCTCGACCTAAACGGGCTTAAACGGGCCGGCCCGACGGGCTCAGCCCGTTTTCTCGGCTCTACCTATAAGACTAAGATTCATCTACGGTGAATTTAATCCCCAAGTTCAGTAGGCACAAATGGCATTAAAAATAAAGCCTAAGAATGAAGATAAAATATACTAACTCTAATACTATCTCTGGTCCTTAATATAAGACCTTCTTTTATTTTAATTCTAAATATAAGACTCCAATCTACATTGTCTCTCATATTTATGTATTTTTTCTCAAGGTAGTCTTTCTAGCAATAGTAATTCTAACCGATACACTTGATTAGCAAAGATATTTTAGGAAAGAGAACACTTATTTATTACAAAAAACTAACTTAACTTCTTTTCTTAATTTCCTTAAATTAGTCAACTGACTCTTATAATTAGGACCGAAGGTAGTATTTAATATAATATTTAGTTGACCAATTTTAGTATACTAAGAAAATTAGTTAAGTTGGTTATTTGTGAAAAAAAAATTGTGTTGATTTTTCTAAAATACCCTTGTTAATAATGTGTACTAGTTAAAACAGTTATATGATAAAACATTTAACATGTGCAACTATTATAAAAATTAACTTAAAAAATTGTATAAATATAAAAGATAAAGTAGATGGGGATTTCTTATTTAGGATTTTGAATGTTAAAATAGTTTTTATATTAAAAATTGGAGGTGGTATATTGAACTGTACTTCCCACATACATCAATCAATATTCAAGTTCTAGTGTCTTGTTCTCTGGATAGGATGAATCACAAGGACGAACTTTTAAACAGCAGCTAACAGCAGGCACTGATTTTAAAAGAATAAATGTGTTCTTGGAAAATGAACATAAAATGCAGGGAGTATGGGGTTAATTTCTCATCTTTTTCCACACGGCTCTCACGTTCTAGACAACTTGGGAGCCAAGTTTTCACCCTTTGGGAATGCACAGTTCACACACCCAAGTCAAAGCATGCTTTTATGTGGGGACACAGGTGAAAAGGGTCACACACGCATGCATTAATGTGTGTACTTGAACGGTAAAAAAGCCTCTTTGGCATATTTTCAGAGCTAAAAAGATTAAAGTAGTGGGGTTTTGCGTGCTCCAGAGGGGTTGGTTATGATCAAATTGTTTCATCAAAGCGATGGAGCACAAGCCCATGTTGCTGACAGCATTCGGTGTTGGGGTTGGTCTCGGAGCAAGCCTTGGGTTGAGCTCAGGGCTTGTTGGAGGAGGGAATGGCGAGGCGGGTGATGAGCTTTATGGTGAACAGATTGAGCAGGAGCTTTTGAGGCAGGTGATCGATGGAAAGGAATGCAAAGAAACTTTTCAAGAGTTTCCGTATTACTTAAGGTGATCTAGAGTTTTGAACATTTCTTGCAATCTGGAGCATTTACTTTTTCCGAATATATATGGTTTTCCTCATCCAGGAACATTCTGCTCAGCTGCACTCTTTTAGTTTTTTTATTTTACTTTTACGGTTCGGAGTGATTCCTTATGTAATAATATACTGGTGAACATAGTGTTATGTTCTACTTTGGAGGAATTTGATGTGCTTGACTTGAGACATTTATTCTTAATTAAAGTCGCCTTAAATCATATATAAGTCTGAGTTATTATTACCATTGTATATAACACAAGTCTTATTCCGCCGCGTTGACAGTGAAAGAACTCGAGAGTTATTGAAAAGTGCTGCATCTGTTCATTTAAGGCAACTTTTCTTTTCCAAACACACTCGGAACCTTTCACCAGCAAGCAGGGCAATTCTGCTTTCTGGACCCGCGGGTATGTCATGAAGATGTCTCATGCCATGTCGGTTTGACTCTCATACTTGCTTCATTTTCATTTTTCAAATTTTTTGGGCAGAATTTTACATACAAACGCTTGCCAAGGCTTTAGCACATCATTTTGACTCAAAGTTGCTGCTGCTAGATGTAGCTGACTTCTCTTCCAAGGTGACTACTTTCATTTTGCAATTTCTTTTGTTTGTTGAGTAAGCTAATATTCATATCTGACCTATTTCGCTTTTGCAGATACAGAGCAAATATGGATGTGCAAGTAAAGAATCAGTAAGTCTTCCTGCTCTGCATTTGCTTGTTTTTTTTCTTGTCATGATGTGCATTAAAGACTGAAGATACTTCCCTTTTCACATACAAATATGCTTTTTCTCCATTTTCTCTTTGTGGTCATATTTTAACAATGAATCACAAAGTCAGAAACATTTGAGTTGGTTTGTCCGATGATTTACCTAACTCATATGCTTTGTTTGTAGTCTTCTAAAATTTCGTTATCTGAGGTGGCTTCCCAGGGAGTGTCGGATTTGATTGGTTCTGTCCTCTCGTCAAACGGCAAAACTAAAGGTAGGGAGGGAAGAAACAGGCCTTTGCCCTATATTTCTTAGCCTTAAATTACATTTCATAGGGAGCTTAAGACTGATTTAACCATGCTTGATTCAGCAATTAGTGGTGTTGTATTCTTCTTCAATGTTAAATATCTCTTACCGTAATCATAGTCATGAACTCATGATCCTGGAAAAGATTATGGTAATATTCACAGTTCTTGGCCTCTTTCTATAAATTGTATGATACCACATTAGTGTATATTGATTGACTACTTTTATGCAGGCACTTTTCAGAAACACAGTAATGCTACTGGAAGTCCCAATATTACTTCAAATCTTCGTGGGGCTACTGCTTGCCAATCTGCTCCAGCAGATTCTGGTTATACTTGAACACATTTTCATTTCTCTCTGTTCTACTGTTTTAGTTCATAGGCATGCTATTTATATTCTTGATAGATTTCTCTCCATGGTAAGATAACCATATTAAAATTAGACTAATATGCAGAACTATAGATTGCTATGGTCTGCAAGTTCTGGGCTTACTCATCCTTCTCCAGTTTAATTTCAATAACCCTGCATTTTAATTCAGATGCACATACTGGCACTACTTACCTCTTTCCTGCTAATTGCTTTAATTAGCAAATCCATCTATTGTTTAAATTATCACATTCTTGCCATTCTTAACCCACCAAAAATAGTTAATGCCCTATTTTATGATTGATTGTACATAAAAATAAATGTTCTCTTGCTTATTGCTCTGAATCTTCATCCACAGCTAAGCAGAAAAGTAGCTTGTGTATCAATGAAAAACTCTTTATGCAGTTGCTTTATAAGGTACTGTCATCATCATGGCTTCAAGAAGAAAAGAGAATTTCTCAATAATTAGTTCTAGCTAACTAGTAGGATGAATATGATTCTTCCAGGTATTGGTTTCTGTGTCAGAAAAGAGTTCCATCATCTTGTACATCAGGGATGCTGACAAGATTTTCCTCCAATCAGAGCAACTGTATAATTTGTTTAACAATATGCTGGGGGAACTTCGAGGGCCAGTGCTGATACTTGCTTCCAAGATCGCAGTCCAAACCGAAAAACTTGGTGAGGCTGGCAAAATTTGTATCCGGATATTATTTCAAGACCAGATACATAAGGAAAATGGAACTATTAAAAAAAATTATTTGCTGAAAAAGTGATGTGTGTGTGTGTTTTCTAGTTCATCATAAAGCTTCATTTTGTAATGAATTGAGAGTATGAGTAAAGAACTAAAAAACCAAAGTTAGTTGGTGAAAGAGTATACAGTTGTTCGGAAAAGTAGAAAAATAAAGGCCAATTTTTTATTTGAGAACCCTAAACATATGTTTATCATCTTTTTATTCATTAAATGATCAATGTAGGAGTCTAATGCATTTGTTTTAAAATTGTGTTCTGAACTTTAAAAAGAATTATGGCCAAGTGGGACATAATATATATTAGTCTGTGTTCTCTAAAGTGATAATATTATTTGTTAATGCAAAGGTTGTGTTGCCTGTGATTATAGGAAATCTCCCACCATGGGTAGTGCTGTCTTGCAAAGAGAATAAATGTTCAAAAGTTGATGAAAGGCTCGCAGGATTGTTCCCTTACATCATTAAGATCAAGCCACCAGAAGATGAAAATGATCTTGAGGAATGGAAAGCCCAGCTGGAAGAGAACAAGAAAACAATTAAGTCTCAAGATAACAGAAACCACATTGCTGCTGTACTGGTAGAAAATGATGTTGAATGTAGAGACTTGAATTCAATCAGCCATGAGGACACAAAGATACTAGGTAAACATGTCGAAGAAATTGTGTTATCTGCAATATCTTACTACTTGATGAATACCAAGGATCCAGAATATCGGAATCAAAAGCTTGTAATATCATCTGAGAGGTAAGAATTTGGACCAGTTGTTTATTTGTTTAAGGAAAACATGTTCTCGGGACTAATCTTGGGAATTCACAGCTTGTCCCATGGTTTGGATCTATTTCGCAAAAAGGAAAGCAGTGACAAGGGAAAGAAGCAAGGGACTAGTGTAAAGAAGCAAGAAACTAGAGGAAAAAAGGTACGTTTACATTCAAACGCATGAGTAAGAGCGAAATGGATCAGGACAAGACATTCCAGAGAATAAAAAGAAAAAAAGAGATTACATGGATGGTGAAAGACTAATATAGAGATTTATGCAATAGGACTTAGCTGGTTGAGAGTGCAATTATGCATAAAAGGAGCGTTTAACCAATGTTGTACATGGTTACTTCATTCTGGTATTTCAGTTTTGGTTTAATTTTGTGCTGGCAGGAAGTTCGTCCAGACAATCAGCATGAGGGGCACATAAGAGAAGAACTTATCCCTGCGAATGAGATAGGAGTTACATTCTCAGATATTGGTGCTTTAGAGGAAATTAAGGAATCACTACAAGAGCTAGTCATGCTTCCAATTCGAAGACCAGAGCTCTTCAAAGGTGGGCTTCTTAAGCCTTGTCGAGGCATATTGCTCTTTGGACCTCCGGGTACTGGAAAAACAATGCTTGCAAAGGCAATTGCAAATGAAGCAGGAGCTAGTTTCATTAATGTCTCCATGTCTACCATCACATCAAAGTGCTTTGGAGAATCTGAGAAGCATGTCCGTGCTCTGTTCTCTCTAGCTGCAAAGGTTTCTCCGACTATCATTTTCATTGATGAGGTTGATAGCTTGCTCGGGAGTCGAGCAAGATGTGGAGAGCATGAGGTTACGAGGAGGATTAAGAATGAATTCATGACCCATTGGGATGGTCTATTGACAAAACAAGATGAGAGAATTCTGGTTCTTGCAGCAACCAATAGGCCATTCGACCTTGATGATGCAATCATAAGGCGATTTGAGCGAAGGTATATGTGTCTTCATGTTAGTTTTCTTTATTCACTTCTGATTCTTTTGTTACTTTTGTCTGAAGAACAAATGCATACATGACCTTTATTAGTAGTTACGAACTCATAAGGAAACAGAAAGATTAGTTTTCAATAAGTTAATTTTTAGCCTTCAAATGATCAAGACGTTACACACAACATACCAGTGACACCTTTCAAGGACAAACACTTTTGTTACTTTCTATATTTTCCCAACTCTTCAGGTAAAACTTCTAATCTCTAACCATTCTTATTTTTATGAGTCCTTGCTTTGTGCTTGTCCAAATTGTTTCTTGCATGGATAACTAAGTCTCAGTCTCAATTTTGCATGAGTATGCTATAACCATTCAGAAACTCTATAAAGAATCTCTTGGAAAATTTATCCTGGCTTGATCTCTTGTAGCATTATTGAATAATTCAATTTTTAAATCCACATTGTTATGATTTTAGGATTGATATCTTCATAACTTTCAATGTTGAGCAGAATCATGGTTGGTCTTCCATCAGTTGAGAGTAGGGAGATTATCTTGAAAACTCTGCTAAGTAAGGAAGATACTGAAAATTTAGACTTGAAGGAGATTGCAGTCATGACAGAGGGATATACTGGAAGCGACCTCAAGGTTTCTTAGTTTTGTCTTTCCTTTTCATATTGTGATTCTACTTTACTACTTATAACATTTGGCCACCATCTCGTGACACATAATTTCTTTTGAATAGAATTTGTGCACTGCTGCTGCTTATCGACCTGTTAGGGAGCTAATAAAACAGGGGAAGTTGGAGGCTTTGGTAATGTTACTAACCAAACTTGACAATGTTGGCTTGTTACATCATGTCAATGTGCCCTCTCATTCTAATTATCATCTTTTAGCTGACTAGCATAAAATTTCTCTTATTTAAGGAGAAGAATAAAGAAGAGGCCGAGGGCCAAAACTCAAAAGCTGCTTCAAGTGCCAAAGAGGATACAAAAGAGAAAGTGATTTCCTTGACTTAAAACATCATCTCACCACGCCTTCTCAACTTAATCATTATCTCTTAGCTGACTAAGCCAACATAAAATTTTTTCTTAATTTAGGACAAGGGTAAGAAAGATGCTGAAGGTCAAAGCTCAGAAGCTGCTTCAAGTGCTAAGGAGGACAAAGAAGAGCCCGTGATTATCTTGAGGCCTATAAATATGGAAGACATGATTCAGGCTAAGAATCAGGTAAGGTTAACCTAAAAAACCCCCGCAATTTATATGGATGACTATGATCTTTGCCTGATTTAGGCCTATACTTTTTCTTCTCTTTCTCTTCAACCATTATGGGAAAATACTTGCTATAAATGGATGTTTGTGTAAATAATATGGGGCTGGTTATGCTTTTAGTGTTCATTGATAATACCATTTGATCTCGATTGAATATTCAACTAACAAATGTCCTTAGTCCATTGATTTTGGAAACTCTTTAGTTTTCTTTCTCTTGCACCGTTGTGAGAAAATACTTACAACAGGTTAAGATTTCAGCCCATAGCCTAACCTACCTAAATTATTTGGTAAATCTGAGATTGCTACAAGAGATCATATATTTGTTGAATGTCCTTTCTTCATTGCCCTAGAAAAAGCTTACTCATTTATCAATGACACATGTAGAAGAATCTAAATCTTAAATTTTCCCACAGGTTCCTGCAAGTTTTGATGCTCACGGATTAATTATGCATGAGTTGAAGCAGTGGAATGAGCTGTATGGAGAACGAGGTTCGCGGAGATATATCACTTAAATGAATTCCGGTTGGAGCAACTTTTAGTAGGAGAATGGTTTGCCGTAAAAATAAAACCTAGTTATGCGTGTTTCAGTTGATATCCTTCTTTGATATCATCGGATTAACTTCTATTAAAGCAAGACATTGTCATTTTGACGCCTATGCTTGGAGGAGAGTTCCAAGACACTACCACTGCTTAAGACTTATAATGAGAAATGAGAAGTAAGCTTGAGATATATCTTTTGGTTGTTTGTGCATGTGAGCGTTTAAACGCATTTAATTGTTTGATCTTGTGAGGCTTCAAAGTAGAAATCATCACCCCCAATGAAATTAAAATCTTTGTTGTGATCCCAAATCCTTTTGGGAAATCTCTGCATTAGAAAAGGGGAAAGAGATTATTCTTCTTTTGAATGGAGACATGATTGATTGCTGAATCACTTGGGAAAAGAATATCATGGCCTCTGCGGTATATTTGCACACAATATATAAGTGAGAGAGGATGTATAAAAACCTGAGAAACTTATACTCACACGTCCTATTGGGTTGCTTCCTTCAATTCATACATGAATGTTCCATTTACTTGTAGATTAATATCTCTTCATTTAAATACTACTCATTTCAAGGTTATATATGATTATTTTATATATTTTAATTAAATTATATCATTTTAATTATAATTGGGTTACTTCCGATTTTGTGCCAACCACACAACTGCAAATCTGCTAAGACCTTTTTTTTTTTTTTGGGGCAAGGGTCTGCTAAGTTTGTTTGGTTAATTTTGTTTTCTCTCTTTTGGAATCCTCTCTCTAATGACAAATATGATGCCTAGGAAATGATGAATCTAGATCCCTAGCCTTCTACTTGGCAATATCCATTTTCGTCTCACATAAAATAAGAGTTCATATTTTTAATCTGAAGAATAACAATAGGAGAAGATACAACTAAACATAGGGACAAAACGTCCCATTACATGTCATTCCAAATCTTTCTGCAAATCAAAGAGACTTTTAGGTCACTAATTGCACTACAAATTAAACTAGATCAAGAAAGGAGGTACTATAATATTTGAGTATTCTTGGAAAAAATTCCTAGGCGCATTACTAAATTTTATAGTCTTTTATTGGAAAGAATTTTTTTTTTGTACACAATTAAACACACACGTATATAAATATGTCAGCATTAAACTTGAGCCTAAAACCCATTTTAAGCATGGCGGATAACGCTACCATTAAGGCAATTTGCCGTTGACTTTTTATAGGAAAGATTAAACAAAACTTCTAAAAGATATAATAGTGTCCCAAAAAAAAACATATAGTCTTCTTTATATGGGTGTGTTTTAGGACACGTGTCCGAATCTAATGCTTACTATTCATGAAAATTGATGAAGATGTGATTCTTTTAAAAAATAATTAAGGGCAATAAGCCTATACACATAATTATTCTCCACTCAATGCCATCCTACTGAGTCAAATTTCAAGTGATAAAAAGTAGGAACTTTTTTTTAAAAAACAAAAAAAAATCAGAGGGGAATAAGAAAAGGAGCCATAAGTATTGGATACGTAATCACCTCATCTTTAACTTGGTGCTTTAATATAGTGCGCCTAACTGGCTTCATTCACATTTATTTTGGTTCCTTAAGTCATATTATTTTCTCTATGTTTGAAATATTAAAAAAAAAAGTTTCATATTCTTCTTGTTCTAGCTGTACTTTTGTGTGCTTATTGACGATCACAAATGGTTTTGTCCTGATATCCTTCTGTATTGTTTTATCAAAAAGATATGCTTCTGTTTCACTAAAAAGAAAAAAAAGGAAGATATCCTTCTATGTTGTAAATTGTAAGTGATGCCTGCTTCCAACTTAAGGCTTGGTACTATTTTTTTTTAAAAAATTATCTTTATAATATTAACAATCAAGTTAAATTTTTATAATTATAAGAAATTAATGATTTTAATATATAAATACAAACAAAACAATTATAAGGGATATCATAATTTCAGTATAAATATAGGAAGTTAAATAATTAAATGAACATTATTAACAAAAGTAATAATATAATGTATTTTGAAGCTATATTAGGATTAAATATTTAATTTTCTAAAAAAATAAAAGGGTAAGGTCTGGTTGCTGACGTTGGTATAGAGTCAACGATGGTTCTTCCTTGACTAAAAACAGTATGCGTTGTCTTTGCACTTTATATAAAATTGTGGAAATGGGATGGATTCCTTTTTCCTTTCCCTCCTTTGATAAAAAATTTTAATAATCCAAATTTAATATTTTATAGGCTATTATTATAATTTTACACAAATAATGTATAAATGAATGTGACCAATTTACTATTATTAAAATCTTCTATAAGGAATTTTTTTTTCTATTTTACTATTATTAAAAAAGACCCAGACTTCAAAAAATTATGGTTCAAATAATTATAAAAAAATCATGCCTATTTATAAATACTAAGGTATTACTGAATTTTAAAGGATTTCTTGTCCAATATAAAAAAGATTATTGCGTACCACTATAAACTCCAGCTTTATTAATTTCATTGTAGCTGGACAGGCACTTTCTTTTTAAGGCAACGTTCAGTTAAACAACAAATAAATCAACGGTCATATTTGAGCATCACATGGTAAAGACGGAATAATTCTCCATTTTGTCTTATGCTCTAAGGAATTAGCGTGAAACTTGTACACTAAGAAAAGAAAAGAAAGAAAGCTTCTTTGTCTTCTTGGAATTCATTTGACACCGCTAACTCAAAGGCACGTGTATGTCTCTGTGTGTGTGTGTGTCTCACTCTCTCTATATATACATATATGGAGGCGAGAGGTGAAAAGGGTCACATATAGGCCATAGCAGCAACCACCAATTCTTTACTTCTCTAATCCCCATCTCCAAATGATAGACATCTACCTTAGGAGTCACCTGAGCTTATTCTGCCAAATTGGTCTCCAGTTCGAGTCTGTATGAACATAAAAGACACCTTTAGAAGAGCTGCCTTGTGTATCCCAAACAGTACTTAAATCTGACCCAATAGTATCAGATATCAGATACTGTATCGAAAGTTGAAGCCGTGATCAGCCTTGAGACCACGTATGCATCTTCTTCTATCACAATATCAGAAAAAAGTATGAAAAGAAGCAGGAAAGATATGGAGCAGAAGAATGTTTTGCTGTCAGCATTGGGTATTGGGGTTGGCTTTGGAGCAGGGCTTGGATTCAGTTCAGGGCTTGGAGGGAATTCTGATGAAGAAGAAGAGCTCTGGAAAGAGCAAGTTAAGCAAGAACTTATGAGGCAGGTTATTGATGGGAAGGAATGCAAAGAAACTTTCCAAGACTTTCCTTATTACTTAAGGTGATAATATTAACTTAGTCACTTTCTTCGTAAGATTAGTCTTGTGAAAAAGGCACAATGAAGAAATAATGGGTATTTACTTTAAGGTTTTCGTCATATTTAGAATTATCATGTTCAATTACAGATTTTACACATATTTTAGCTGTTAATTCTATTTATGCTGATAAAAATATATGATGTTGTGCCCCCCCCCCCCCCAAAAAAAAATCATAACATGAGCTGAAACAGGGCAACCTGATAATATAATTCTCATTTTTTTCCATTGCATTAACAGTGAAAGCAGTCGGCAGCTATTGATGAGTGCTGCATTTGTTCATCTAAAACAACTTATCTTCTCTAGACACATCCGGAACCTTCCACAAACAAGCAGGGCAATCTTACTTTCTGGTCCAACAGGTATGTTATGCATATTTGTCTCTGATCCTTATCATAAGGCATCTTTTAGAAAGAACACATAATCCTTATTACTATTTATGATCCTTAATATAAGAGTTAGTTTGACATTCAGTTTGATCCAAAATATAAAACACCAATATCTATTTTTTCCTAATATAGTCTTTGTAGTAGTTGTACATGTTAAATGTTTCATCAAATGGTAGTTCTAGCAAATATATATGATTAATAAGAATGTTTTAGAGAAGACAACACGCATTTATTACAAATAATTAACTTATCTAATTTTCTTAATATACTTAAATCAGTTAACTAGTTCTTATATTAAGAACTGGAGGAATAAGTTATTAAGTAGGTTTTGATTTGAGTTTTCTTCGCTGGCATCTTGAATGAAGCGTTTTTCTATTGCTTTTCCTTCATACTCAATTTCCCATGCAATTATTCCTCCATCTCAATGATTTATGATAACAATACATAGTTTTAAATATGAGCATGGTGCAAAATATTTTTGTTAAGTTAATGATTCAACTAGCCTTTCTTGATTCCAGTGAGGTGATTATAGCATAAGTGCCTTATAATAAGGGGAGGAGGAAAAAATAACTCATGGGTTTGGCACATAATTGTTTGGGTTTTCATGCATGTTCGACTCATTAGCTTTCTTTACAAATTTTGAAGAACTTTACCTGCAAACAATTGCCAAGGCTTTAGCACATCATTTTGAATCAAAGTTGCTGCTGCTAGATATTGCTGACTTCTCTTTCAAGGTGATTTACTTTCACATTTTCATTTAGTTTCTTTAAGTTGAATTAGCAATTATATTTGTAACTGACCTCTTTCATTTTTTATAGGTGAGGAGAAAATATGGATGTCCAAGAAAAGAATCCGTAAGTTTTTCTGCTCTGCATTTACTGTGTTAGTTTGTTTTTTTTCCAAATATGGATTGACAAAATAACAAACCTTCATGTTGGTTTGTCATGTCATTTTCCTTAACCCGTTTTATTTGTTTAGTCTTCTAAAAGGTCCTTATCTGAGGTGGCTTCCAAGAGATTGGCCAGTCTGTTTGGTTCCTCTTCGACTAGTGAAGCTGAAGGTAAGAAAGGAAGAAACAGCATTCTGCCCCAAAAAATTCTGATATTTCTGAAGTTGTATTTTTATAGGGAGTTTAATTGTATATAAAGTCAACATAATTAATACTCCATTTAGTCCTAAACATAAGAAATAGATAATTATCTTAGAAGGATTGAAAAAAATCAGGTAAGCTAATTATTTATAATAAATATTTTTTGGTTTCATTAAAATACCCCATATATTCATTTACATTAGAAATTATCCTTATTATTAAAAACTCCCTTTCACACGTGCAACATAGGATTGGTTGGAAAAAGAATCATAAATTTGTGAGACAAAGTAGATTAAGATTTGAATGTAAAACTAAAATAGATCCTGCAACTATTTCTTATATTTATAACAAGAGATAATAGGACTTATTCAACTACATATGATAGGTAGAACATTTAGTAGTGATGCAGTATTTTAATATGAATATACACAAAATTCAAATGTTTGAATTACTAATTGCTTTGAATCTCCATTCTCAGATCCCCTTAAGAACAAAAGTGACATGTGCATGGATGAAGAATTCTTCATGCAGTTGCTTTATAAGGTGATGTCATCATGATTTCTTTCACCAACTCTAATTTGTTCTTTATTTGAAAACTACCATAATTGCAAGGCTTTCCATAAAAATGTATATGACAAGAAAGATAAATAATAATTCTCGCAGGTCGTGGTTTCTGTCTCAGAAAAAAGTTCCATTATATTATACATCAGGGATGTTAATAGGATTTTCCTAGAATCAGAACAACTGTATAAGTTGTTTCAAGAAATTCTAGAGAAACTTTCAGGGCCAATTTTGATACTTGGTTCCCAAATAACTGATATTGAAGATGAATGGTCAGAAGATGAATTGCTGGGAAATGAGTGGTTACCATGTTTTGTTCCACCACCAGAAGCTGGTGCAGAAGTTGATGAAAGGATCGCTGCATTATTCCCTTACAATATTCAGATCAAACCTCCTAAAGATGAGCATAATCTTCAAAACTGGAAAACCCAACTAGAGGGGGACAAGAAAACAATTCAGTCTCAAGATAACCAAAACCACATTGCTCAAGTACTAGCAGAAATGGATGTTGAATGTAAAGACTTGAATTCAATCAACCACGAGGATACAGAAGTACTAAGCAAACATATTGAAGAAATTGCGGTATCTGCAGTATCTTACTACTTGATGAATACCAAGGATCCAGAATATCATAATGGAAAGCTTGTAATATCATCTGAAAGGTACGAATTTGATCCAATCATTTTTACGTATTTGTTTTGCGGAGAAATAGTTTTAGTTGCTGAGATCTTGTGAATTTACAGTTTGTGCCACAGTTTGGGTCTATTCCGCAAAACCAATACTGTCAATGATACTCAGAAGACAGAGACTGATGGAAAGAAAGTATGTTTGCATTCACTCTGTTTAGACAGATCAAAACAGATTAGCACAAATGCTTCCATAGAGTGGTTATCAACACAATGGGACTTAGCTTGTGGAGAGTTCAACAAAATGAAAAAAGTGTTTAACTAATGCTATTTCATTTTTTGTGTTGGCAGGAAGTTCCTCCGGACAATAATTATGAAGCGAACATGAGATCAGAGCTTATCCCTGCAAATCAGATAGGAGTTACATTCGCAGATATTGGTGCATTAGAGGAAGTTAAGGAATCACTCCAAGAGCTAATCATGCTTCCACTTCGAAGACCAGAGCTCTTCAAAGGTGGACTTCTTAAGCCTTGTCGAGGTATTCTACTTTTCGGACCACCAGGAACCGGCAAAACAATGCTTGCAAAGGCAATTGCACATGAGGCAGGAGCAAGTTTCATCAATGTCCCAATGTCTGCCATCACATCAATGTGGTATGGAGAAGCTGAGAAGAATGTCCGAGCTATCTTCACACTGGCTGCAAAGGTTTCTCCAACTATTATTTTTATTGATGAGGTTGATAGCTTGCTTGGGCAAAGAGCAAGATGCGGAGAGCATGAGGCTACGAGGAGGATTAAGAATGAATTCATGACCCATTGGGATGGCCTGTTGACAAAACAAGATGAGAGAATTCTGGTTCTTGCCGCAACCAACAGGCCATTTGACCTTGATGATGCAATCATAAGACGGTTTCAGCGAAGGTATGTCTATATCATTTGTTTCTGGTTCATTTTATCATTTTTATCTTAAAAACAAATGCAAAGAATTTTCAGTTTAAAATTTTTATAACTTTCATTTTTGAGCAGATTCATGGTTGGTCTTCCATCTGTTGAGACTAGGGAGATTATCTTGAAAACCATGCTAGCCAAGGAAAATACTGAAAAGTTAGACTTCAAAGAGCTTGCAATCATGACAGAGGGATATACTGGGAGCGACCTCAAGGTTTTTTGTTCTTCCTTTTCAAATTGTGATTCTATTTTTCTACTTATAGGCGGTGGTTACCATCTCTTTAACACTAAATTTCTTATAAACAGAATTTGTGCACTGCTGCTGCTTATCGACCAGTTAAGGAGCTAATAAAGCAGGAGAGATTGAAGGATATGGTAATGTTTCTAACCAAATATGAGAACGTTGACTGGTTAAGTCATGTGAATGTACCCTCTCAATTTAATATTTCTAATAATTTTTTCTTATTTAAGGAAAAGAATAAAAATGAAGCTGAAGGCCAAAGCTCAGAAGCCGCTTCAAGTGCCAAAGAGGATACAAACGAGAAAGTAATTTCCTTGACTTTTAAAATAATCTCAATATGCTTTCTCAACTTCATCATTATCTTGAAGCTGAACAACATAAATTTTATATTAATTTAGGAAAAGAACAAGAAAGATGCTGAAGGCCAGGGCCAAAGCTCAAAAGCTGATTCAAGTGCTAAGGAGAACAAAGAAGATCCAGTAACTACCCTAAGGCCTATAAACATGGAAGACATGATTCAGGCTAAGAATCAGGTAGAGTTTAAGAACCCCTCACAATTTACTATGGTTTTTCTTGATGTAGGCCTATACTTACTATAAATGGACATTGGTGTAAATAATATGGGGCTGATTAGACTTTTTTAGTGTTCATTGATAATGCTGTCAGCTCTTAGCCATCCAAGATTCAATTAACACATGTCCTTGGTCGATTGATTTTGCAAATTTTTTTCGTTGCTTTCTCTTGCACCATTGTGGGAAAAATACTTCCAAACAGGTTAAGATTTTAGCACATATCCTAATCTACCAAAATTGTTAGGTGAACGTGAGATTACTACAAGATATATCGTAAATTTTTTCAATGGCCTTCCTTCATTGCCCTGTAGAAGGCTTAATCATTTATCAGCGGGACCCATGTAGAAGAATCTAAATCTTGAATTTTATCATAGTATTTATTTCTACATAGTCATTTCATTGTCTTCATGGAAGCTTAATGGCCTATACTTATGCAGGTTCCCCCAAGTTTTGATGATAATGGATTAATAATGCGAGAACTGCAGCAGTGGAATAAGCTCTATGGAGAACGAGTTTTGCTGTAGAAATATACCTAACTATCGAATTTCAGTCAATGCCCTTGTTTGGCATCATCGAAGTATCTTCTATTGAGCAAAACATTGTCATTTTGAGCCCATGCTTGGAGGGCTGTTCCAAGACACTGTCGCCATTTAGGACTCATAATAGGAAATGAAAGGTAAGTATAATTTGTCATTGGGTTGTATGCTCGTGTGAGTGTTTGGGCATTTAATAGCTTGATCTTGTTGGGATTTAGAGCAGAAAGCGTAGCAATAAAAAAATTATTTATTTTTTTGATCCCAGGTCCTTGTGGAAAATTTCTATATTGGATAAGAGAACATAAGTTATACTTTTACTGCAAGGAGATATCATTGATTGTTGAATCACTTGAGAAAAGAATATAGTTGCTTCTACGCATCCACACAAGGATTTAGCATTGTTCTCAACCTCTCTACTGGAAGAAAATTTAGTGACCCCACAAGAGACTCTCTTGTGATCAAAGAGCACAAGGGGGCGCACACAATCTAACTTAGGTTGAACGGCATTGCCCATGATGCCATATCTATATGCTTTAGAGCCTTGTTAAGCCTTTTTGAGAGCCTTGTTGCCCAATTGATAGAGAAGCATATTAGGCTTTACTTAATGGCACAGTCTTGTCTTACTTTGGCTAATAATTGCACATATAACTCCTTTGGGCACTAATTAATTAACTTAGCTTTATCATGATTTGCTTCTAAATTTAAGTTGTATAGCACTTCTGTTTCAAAATATAAGAATTTTTTTTAAAGTTTTACAACAAAATCAATCAACTTATATAGTAAAATATAATAGGATGTCAACACAAGTCCTACAATTATTTGAATGTTGTTAGGCCTGAGTTAGTGGCCTTGTTATTTGGATAGGCTAAGTGGTTGACAAAGGTAGGTGTGGAGCCCTATAGGCAAGTTTGGATACAGAATTTCAAATCAAGATCACCTCTGTACCAGTACAGAGAAAACCACGAAATGGACACTAATAAACCGACAGGCAAGCATTTTCTGCTGGTTCCAAAGGCCAGCAAATTTGACCATGCAAACGGGCTCCAATAATCACAAAAATTTTATATATCAAACCGAACACATAAAGGAACATCAATACTACATTTCATGTTAAGGTTACCTCTAAATAAGTACAGAAAAATGTGCAACATTGGCTGTGCAGTCAGAAACTAAGCAGACAAGGCATTAGAACAATATAGATTGCATTTGGTGAGCAACTAATGAATATCCAAAGGGAAAACCTAAGCTCCTCCACCAACTAAGTTTGCAAATTTGATGCCCAACTGAGTTTGATAAATAATAAAGGAAACAAGGTTTTCAAACCCTTGAAAATAGTTCCTTTGATCTTTAACCCTCTCAAGCTTTTCGTCAAACATATTTTGGGCAAACACAAGACTGCATCTTTTCTCATTCATGATGTGAAAGCAAGAGTCCAAGTAAAGCAAAACTATCATAATACTCCTCCAGTTCTTAATATAAAACTTAATTAATTTGATTATATTAAAAAAGTTAGGTGAGTTAGTTAATTATAAAAAAATAACATGTTTGTCCTAAAACACCATAATCATCTTTCTTAATATTCTCCTTTCCTCTTCTACTTGATTATGATTAATAAAGTATCAATAGGGATAATTTAGGGGAAAAAATGACAAATATGAAAAATAAGTTTTACATTTAGAATTAAGATCAACTGAATAATTAAATCCTACATTAAGAACCAGAGGAGTATATCATAGGCAACTCAACACAGCAGCAACAACTCACAGGCCAAAGTTTTTTATTTTAACAGATAACGCTAAGCTAAAATGCATGATGTTCAACATCTTGAAAACATTTCATAACATTCACGGCACAGTAAAGATGAAGTTAACTAGTAAAGGACGATGAAAGAATTACCCGAGCTTGTTTTCTCTGGTTCAATATCCCATCTCAACTCTTGCTACTCCTTCCTCTATCCTTTTGAATCTTGACTTCTACTTTTCTTTGCAGTCGAATATTCTCTCGTTTCCTCTTTCAATTTTCACTGTCTTCTGTGCATCTTCTCAATCTTCAATGTCTCCCAAGCATCTTTTTCTCCAATCTCCTCCGACTCTCTCCCATTCTCATCACCTTGTTGCCCTCTCTCTCAATCGCTCCTCTTTATCCTTTATTCATCCTTTATACATGAAGCATTTGCTGAAATATAGTACAATTACTTATGGTAATCGGTGATGTTAAAAATTACTTGAATTTTATGATAAATTTAATGTTTTTAATTAGTTTTATTAATACGTGTGAATTAGTTAGTCAGTTCTTATAATAAAAACCCAAAAAAGTACTTTTTTAGTCCTATTTATAAGTTGACTTTCAACATATTTCACAAGAATTAAGAAAAACCTTAAACTTCATTTACTCTCATTTAAAATTCAACAATTTTTTAATTTTATCTCTATTCAATATACATTATACTTCATGTAAACAAAATCAACACAATAATAATAAAAGGTAAAATTGTATATTCATAAAAATTTCTTTCAATACCTTATAAATAGGGTAAAAAAATATTTTCTCTCTGTGTCCTAGGATCAGAGGAGTATTTTGGAGGAAGCTTTGTTGCCAAATATTAAGGTGTGAATCAAGGTGTAGGTTCTCTCTGGGCCCGTTTGGAACAGCTTATAAGTAGTTTATAAACTGCTTTTTAATAGTGATATACGGAATACAAGTAAAGTATATGAGATGAGTTTTATCTAGGTTTACGTGAAATGTGTTTATAAGAAATTTCTATCGCTTTGCCAAACAGGGGCAGATTGAATACCATGCTTGGTGATATCATTGCTGACTTTTGCGATTCTAAAGACGAATATCATATTTCTGAGAGTATGTGGAGCGATCGATATTTTTCTTCCTCTTATAATGGGGTGTGATGTTAAGTTTGCGAATTCTGAAGATGCTGAAAGATCTAATAATGTAACTTGGATTCTAATTAGATCTAGTTTCAGTGGTTATCAGAGTGACAAACATTATCACATCGGTAAAATCTAAAGTATTATGCTATAGTTTTAATGGTCTAAATTTAAAATTTTTAACTAGTAAGTTTTAAATAAAAAATTACTTTTTAAAAACTTATAGTTAAGATATGTATTTATTTTGGATTATATACCTATTAAACAAAAAAAATTTTAAAAAATATTAAATATTAAATCTAGATTATTCATATTAAATTTGAATAATTAAAATTTGACGGGTAAAACCGATCCCCGGTTCAATTTAGATACGAAAGGGTGTTTGTCCTATGTTGATGGTGTGATAGGATCGGTCACTTTAAATGTGAATGTGATTGGGACAAGTAACTTTTTGCTTGTGCAATGATCGCCCATAAAGTTAGGATGGTTATAGGCATTATTACGAAATTTTAAATACATGTCGTTTGATATATAAAGATTAAACTTAACCACAGTCACCTATTGTGAGGTGGAGATCACACCAACAAATATGTGACGGTTATACAAGATGATCTTTCTATTCTCATTTTTAATTACATTCTTTATGCTGCATTTTTGCATTTGCGTTTCTTTTTTCTATCTGGTTTTTAGTATACATCCACTATTCTTGAGTTAAGATTTATTTAGTTACTTTTTTAGTCGTTGATGAGGGTCCTACGGCCTGATGGATCTATTTGCATTATGGGTTTATATAAACTACATCAATGAGATTTGTTTACTGTCTCTTATGCGTTACTCCCCTGTCGTGACCACTTAACGATATATTCATTAATTTAGAGGTGGGGAAAAAGAAAGAGAAAAGCGAACTAACCCGGAGAAGAGAATGGGTCACTGGGTTAATGAACTTTCCACACCAATTATAAGAAAACCTTATATGGAAAACATTAAAAAAAAGGGACAAAAAAAGACAAAAATGATAGTTAAATAATAAAATCCCCAAAGAAGTAGCAAAAAACTACCGGCGATTTCTGAAGGCTCTGCTAGGGCTTTTCTCACTGAGTGCTCCGCCGCCCACTGCGACAGAGATCAAAGAGGGTTTTCCTTCATCGCACACTGCGAAAGGAAAGAGGTGAGGTCTCAACATGGAGGAGGAAAGGGGGGAAGCGGATAGGAGGAAGAAGAAGGTTCACCTGGAGGGCCATGAGTTCTCAAGTGACTAATTACTAAGGGCTCAGGCAGAAGGCTGGATGGAAACGGAGGGGTTTCAGAGATCACCTAGGTCTTACAGGGAATCACTAATGGGAAATGTGAACTCCAAGGTATGCTAGTGGGGATGGTTAAGAGAGGAAGAGGAGGAAGACTCCGAAGACTATGGCGCTGGAACAGACTTCGCAAAAGTCTTGAATCCAAATGAAGGTATTATGGTAGATAACTCGAATCCACTTTGCCCAAGATTTTCATTTGATGAGAAGGAGAAGGAGAGGCTGTGGAAACCATTCAAACAAATGCTGGTAGTGAAACTAATGGGGAGAGGCGTCTCGTATAGCTTCATGGTCTAAAAATTAGAGCAGCTGTGGAAAAGAAGCGGCGAGATTGAAGTCTTCGATCTCGAAAACAAGTTCTATCTGGTGACCTTTTAGAACCATAGGGATTACATGGAGGCTTTAATAGGGGGCCCTTGGGTAATATCTGATACTTACCTAAATGTGGCAAGGTGGAGACCGAAGTTCAATCCCAGGAATGAGAAGATCGATTCAATGATTGCTTGGGTCAGACTTCCAGATCTACCAGCACCCCTATTTGACAAAAAATTTCTTTTGAATCTGGGTAATGCTATTGGAAAAGCTATTCGGCTTGACATTCATACAGCAAAGAGAACAAGGGGAAAATTTGCCAGAATGTGTGTAGAATTGGATCTGACAAAGCCGCTAGTACTAGAATTTGAAGTGGAAGGGTAGGTATTGAGTGTGGTTTATGAAAGTATGGGAATGCTCTGCAAGAAACGTGGCATATTTGGACATCTCACTAATTCATGTGAAGAGTTTCGTAAAAAACAGGACAAGTTGAATGGTAAAGGTGACATGAATGTTGATGTAACTGATAGTAGTGGAAAGCTGAAAGAGAATGGTGAGATCTGGAAAACAATGAGTAGGCCTCGTAGACCAAGGAAGATGAGACCAAATGAGCAAGCCAATTATAAGGGATCTAGATTTGCGGTACTCGAAGAGGAAAATAAAGAGAATGAAGGGGTGCTAGAAAATGGAGGGGACAGTATGAACGACTATAGTGCTACTGAGGAGAGAAATAAACATCAAAGGAAGAGCCTGAGAAGAGATAATGGTAAGAGCTCTCTAATCCTAAGAGAGAACACGGAGAGAGTTGCTGCTGTGGCAGGGGCATCAAAGGAGAAGAGAATAGCTAAGGAGATAATGCCAAAAAGAATGTCAAGGGAAGAAGAAGCGGTACAGGTTGAGGAAAACAGTAAAGGCAACTGGTTACTCAACTATAGTTGCAGAGGCGCATGATGCATATAATGCAGTAAGTAGCTCTGGTTTAGGAGTGATGGGGAAAGAAACTATTGACCCAGTTGACTCGGTTATGAAAGGGGGGGAGGACAAGACCTGGTCCTAGATGAAGAAGATCCAATTGAATGCACAGGGATGGTGGTGGAACAACATGATGATGCTTTTGAGCATTCCATTAAGCATTGAGGTAGACTCCTATTCCTTCCTTTACCTTTTTTAAAAATGAAGTTGATGTTTTGGAATTGCAGGGGGTAGCAAGCAAAGGTTTTGTAGCTACTTTGAAAAATTTCAGAAGAGAGTACAAATTTGATGTTTTGGTTATTCTAGAACCAAGGATTAGTGGAAATGGTGCACGGAGAACAATTCGAAACTGGGGCTATAATAAATCTACCATAGTAGAAGCAGAAGGTTACTCTGGTGGAATATGGGTCTTGTGGGCAAATGACGGTATAAGGGTGGAGGATGTAACATCCTAAGTCTTATCGGGTTTTAATAGCCTCTTTTGGGTTGATTTTGAGGATAGATTAGTGATTTAATCTTGATATTGGTGTTTAGGTTGGATTTGAGGTATGTTGGAGGAACAGGTGAACGTACCCCTCTCAGGGTATGTTGGAGGAATAGGTGAACTCCAATCTTCGCCGCGGCGCACCGGGAGTTTAAGAGGAGAGTGTCTTCTCGGAAGGTTTGGCCGCGGCGAAGTCTTGGGGACGCCGCGGCGAAGTTGTTCAGGTGAGCGAGGCTTTCCTTTCGGGAAGGTTTCGCCGCGGCGAAGTTCTTCTGGGCGAGCGAGAGTTTCCTCTCGTGAAGCTTTCGCCGCGGTGAAGATTGGAGTTCACCGCGGCGAAGTCGGGTTTTCAGGCGAGTAATCCCTCTCGGGATTAGTTCGCCACGGCGAAAGGTCCCGAATCTATATAGTCGCGGGAGGGTTCAGCGTGCGAAAATAAGAAAATCTGAAGGAGGAGAGAAGAGCTCTGCTAGGGTTTCGAACTTTTGGCTTGGAGGGGGCATTTCTAAGGATCCATTACCTCAAGTAAGTGATTTTAACCACTAATCTTCTTTCTTTCTTGGAATTTCTTGGAATTTCTGAGGATTTTTGGTGGAACCCTAGGATTTTCTAAGTTGTGATGAAATTGAGGTTTTTGACTGATTGTTTTGAGTTTAATTGATTGCTTTGGGTTAGTTTAAGTATTTAATCGGTGTAGTTTCCTTGGATTTAAAGAATCTTGAATTTTTGGAGTTAGGGTTTATGGAGATAGATGATTTGGGATTGAGGATGATAATGAAGAGGTTGATTCTGAGTTTTGTAATTTGGGTTGTGTTAAGGAGGGTTAAATTGGATGTTTAATTGGTTTAGATTTGTTGTTGGAACCTTAATTGCTCAAATGGGATGTTGGAGGTTGAATTCCTATAGTGGGTCCTTGAGGTTTGAACTCTAATTGATGCTTGGAAGGAGACTTGATGTTTTAATAGATTTTGAGGACTTTGGAGTGTTGTTTTGATAGTTATACCCTTTGAGTAGGGTAGAGTTTTGATGGGGGGTAGGAATTTTGTGTCCCCAAGTGTTGTTTTGGCCACATTATTAGTTTGAAAGCTAATATATGATGGTTGTGTGTTTGTGTGCTTGTGTAGACTGGTTGTGAGTCTTGGTGGTGCACGAGGCCACATCGTTGGTTTGTTATTCCTTGCTCAGGCGAGAGATAACCACTTTCCAATCCTTAGTACTTGCTTCTATGGTATTGTGAGTAGATTTATGTTTTGTGCTCTAAGTAGTAATTATGTTCAAACTGTATGTTGTGTATAAAAAGGAAAACCATCTTGTGGGGTTTCGACTAATGATGAATGAATTTTGGAATTGTGAAAGATATGCCACTGAATGAGGTTAATTGTGAAATGATTATTACTCTTTGATTATGATTTGAGCATGATGCGTGATTTGGGAATTGGTGAAAGTTTTGTCTGTTACTACCACGTGGTAAGGCCTCCATTAATGCATGATGGTTGGCTTAGTACATCCCCCATAGTGAGGGATAGGCCTTTTGGCTCCCTATGTCCCCCAGAGTGAGGGATAGGCCTTTTATGGCTCCTTACGTCCCCCATAGTGAGGGATAGGCCGGCTTCGGCTCCTGGAAATCCCCCAAAGTGAGGGATTTGGTTAATGGGATTTGCATCATTTCACTCGCATGATTTATTGTGGCTATCTTGTTATTATATTATTTGTGAACTGCCCCACTTGACACCTCACGAGCACCTATTTAGTAGTACCTAGTATTGGAAAGGTTGGTTACTGGGACTTTGTCTCACTCCGTGGTTTACAATGTTTTCAGGTGAAGGTTCCAGGCATGGGCCATCGGGAAGAGACGCAGAGGCTTGAGCTTGGTTAGCTTTAGGCCTTTAGCATTTGTATATGTATGACTAGTATATATTGCCACGTTTAGGACTGTTTTTTGAAATATTTGATTACCCAGCCTTGTTGTAAACTGGAGAGAATGTATCTCCTTATTTTGGTTGACCGAAGGCCATTGCTAGTGTTTTATGAACTCTGAATTATTTTGTTGGGAATCACTTAGATGGGCTAATGTGATGTCTGTTGTTATCCGAGCTGGAGGCTTGAAGGCCCACTAGATGTATATGAATGGAATATTTTAGTTGCATGCAACGGTTTAAATGTGAATTCAAAATTATGCAAATTTCTTCCTACTATGGTAGTTCATTTAACAGATTTCCTTTTCTACCATAGTAGTGATTTTGTGATGAGCTAAAGTGTTTTGAGGTTAGGTTCTTTACAGAGGATGTGTATAAGGATGAGCAGTTTTTTGCAAACTGAGACAAGGAAATGTGTCCATGTTACTCACTACCATATACAGAAATCCTAATGAAAATAGAAGGCAATCCTTGTGGGGAAAGTTGAAGATGATTGCCGATGAAGTACATAAACCTTGGATACTAGCTGGAGACTTTAACGAAATAAAGTCACCTCTGGAACAGCAAGGTGGGGGAAGAGTAAATAAAGCTAGATGTAGAAGATTTAATGAGTGGTTGCAAGAATGTAGCCTTATTGATGTAGAAGCAAAAGGCTCATTCTTCACATGGAAGTGCCCCAAGTAAGAAGGGTTGGATCGTATTTTCAAGAGACTGGATAGATGCCTTTGTAACATTGAGTGGCAAGGTTGCTTTAATGATGTTGTGGTTAAAATTGGTGAAAGAGTCTGTTCGGACCATCATCCAATTATCATTGATTTATATCCTGAAAACAATGTTGATGGGAAGAAGATATTCAGATATGAAATGGCTTGGCAAACACATGAGAATTTTACATCAGTTCTAAGGAATAGTTGGAAAGGAGGAGAGGAAGTGCATAAAAACCTGACAAGATTACAGCACGAGCTGGAAACATGGAATAAGGAGGTGTTTGGGCAGATTGAAGCAAGGAAGAGAAGAATTATGAACCGACTATATGGAATCCAAAAGTGTAGAGATAGAGGAAAAAATTTGTTTCTTGTCCAGTTAGAAAATGAGTCGGAGAAGGAATTGATTGAGACTTTGAAGTAGGAGGAATTGAAATGGTTCCAAAAATATAGATGGAGATGGATTGACCAAGGAGATAGGAATACTAGGTACTATCATATGAAAACCATGATAAGAAGGAGGAGAAATAAAGTCAGAATGTTGAGGAATGTGGCTAGCGAATGGGTAGAGGATGAAGAAGAGATCATGGGAATGTTTCAACACTTTTATACAAATATGTTCTAGAGGAAATAAGGGACAAAAAGTGGATCGAAACATCACAGAGATGGGGAGAAGTTTGTTGGGAAGAAGTGGTGAATGTAAATAAAGATGTTAGTGCTGAAGAAGTCAAAAGGGTGTTTAGCCAAATGAACGAGTATAAAGCACCGGGTGAGGATGGGTTCCCAGCTGGATTTTATCAATAAAACTGGAGCATTGTAGGCCAATCCGCAATTAATTTCATCAAGGAATTGTGGAAGCATCCAGAACGCATCAAAGAGATAAATAGTACGCTACTAGTGTTAATTCCAAAGGTGGAGCAACTAGAACTTATAAGTCAATTTCGACCCATTGCTTTATGTAATGTTATTTACAAAGACCTATCTAAACTGTTAGTCAATAGAATGAAACCTTTGATGGACAAACTGGTATCACCTTATCAAACAAGTTTTGTACCTAGAAGAAGTATTCAGGACAACATAATCATTGCCAAGGAAATGGTGCATACGATGAATAAGATGCAAGGGAAAAAAGGCTTTATGGCAATTAAAATATATCTTGAAAAGGCATATGATAGAATGTCCTGGAGTTTTATGAGGAAGGTTTTGCATGAAATTGGCTTTGATCAACATGTAATCCATGTTATTATGATGTGTATAACTTCCGTCAATATGTCTATTGTGTGGAATGGAAAGAAAAAAGAGGAGTTTTGGCCTACAAGGGGACTATGTCAAGGAGACCCTTTGTCTCCCTACCTTTTTGTGCTAGGCATGGAGAAATTGTCTCATCTGATTGCAAACAATGTGGGGAGTGGAAAATGGAGGCCAATGAGGATGGGAAGTAGAGGGACTGTAATATCACATCTCCTCTTTGCAGATGATTTGTTGCTGTTATGTGAGGCCAATATGGAGCAAGTAAGTAGTGTGATGAAAGTGCTAGAGGAGTTTGGTGAAATGTCTGGCCAAAGAATCAATGCTCAAAAAACTATTATATACTTCTCTAGGAATGTAAGCTGGGAAGTGCAAAACAATATTTGTAATTTGTTTGGTTTTTGGAAGATGGAGGATTTAGGAAGATATCTAGGAGCCTCTATTACAAAGAACCGTAGCACGAAAGAGAAGTTCCAGCACTTAATTGATAAGATACAGAACAAGCTAAGTGGCTAGAAAAAGCAGACTTTATCGTTGGCGGGCAGATTGACTCTGGTTCAGGTTGTAACTAATTAGATGTCTATATTCCAAATGCAACATTAACACATTCCTGTGGGAGTCCATCAACAACTTGCAAAAATGCAGAGAAATTTTATTTGGAATCACAAAGATGAAAAGAGGAAGGTGCATGCAATAAGGTGGGATTTGATGTTCTCTGAAAAACAAAGAGGAGGCTATGGGTTCAAAGATGCCGGAGTTATGAATGATGCCCTCTTGGGCAGGGTTGGATGGAATATTCTAACAAAGCCAAGTAATCTGTGTTCTCAGGTGTTGGTAGGAAAATATGGGAGAAATGAAAATTTGAAAGAAAAGTGCGTTATGAAGCCTTCTAACTCTGAAGTGTGGAGAAACCTGATGAGAATTTGGCCTCATATTGTTCATAATATCCAATGGGAGGTAGGCGATGGAGAAAGAATAAAATTCTGGAAAGATGTGTGGCTTGATGATAGAAGAACTCTACTAGACAAGTGCAGGATTGTACTATCAAAAAGGGAAGGAAACTTGGTGGTAAGAGAAATGGTGAATCAATAAGGAAGCTAGGATTTGCAGAAATTAAGGGAGCTAGTGCCAGAGGAGTGTGTGAACTTAATTTTAGCTACCCCTCCACCTAATCCTTTGAATGGAGATGATGAGATAAAATGGGGGAACTCGCTAAATGGTGAATATGTTGTAGCTGATATGTACAGACAGATGAAAGATAAGCAAGAACCTATAGACAGCTTTTGGTCAAGACTTTGGAAGTGGAGAGGACCAAGAAGAATTCTAATCTTTATGTGGATTGCTGCACATAATAGACTCTATACCATAGAAAGAAGAAGCCACCTGATAGGAACTGATGCTGCTTGCACTAGATGTGACAATGGTGTAGAGGACTTGATGCATGTATTAAGAGACAGTGAGAAGGCTCGACAAGTATGGGAAATGGTGGGTGGCAGAACTAGAGAAGCTGAGTTCTTTCAGTTGGACGGCTTAGACTGGTTTAAATGGAATCTGTCAAAAAAAGAAGAGGAATGGTACTTTTGGTGTAACATGTTGGTATTTGTGGAATTGGAGAAACAAATGCCTCTTTGAAAATGGGTTCGTTATGCCGATTGAGCCAAAGCAAGTTATAGAGAATTATGTGATAGAAGTGCTAATGAATTATGGAAAGCAATCTAATCCACATATGGAAAACTGGACGATTCATGTGGGTTGGCAACCACCGAATGAGGGGTGGTTAAAGTTAAATATGGATGGCGCATCGAAAGAGGGTAATGGAGGAGCTGGATGTGGAGGGCTGTTAAGGGATTGGAATAGGAGATGGATTAAGGGCTTTGCAAGGAAACTGGGTTTTTGTTCTGCCATTAAAGCGGAGCTGTGGGGGATCCTTACTGGATTGCAAGTTGCACAGGACATGAACATTACAAGACTGATCGTGGAAAGTGATTCTTGTACAGCAATTAAAAAGCTCGAAGGTATTACGAATGGAGAGGTGTCTATCTCTTCACTTGTTAATTCAATTAACAGATTGATGAGGATTTTTGTTGATATTAGATTTGTACATGTTTATAGAGAGACGAATAGGGTGCAGATTTTCTTGCTAAACATAGTCTAGGATTGACAGAGGTGATGAATGTTTTTGATCAACCAACTCCTGACATTGAATGTATCTTGTACAATGATTTTAAAGGGACCTTGTTCCCTAGAATAATAAAGGAGTAGTGATGGGCGTGTTGCCCCGTATTTTACCAAAAACACAAATCCCCAAATGATTACCTAAATAAACAAAACTTCAGTTTAGGTATAGGTGACCGAATTGATATTTACAAATTTGTTGAAATAACCACAGTGTCTCTTATTTTAAAAAAAAAAAAACCCTGTCAAAAAACTGAAGTTTTGCTTATTTAGTTATAGGTGACTGAATTGATATAAAATATTCTTGTTAATCAAATATATCGCCTAAAACTATTATTATTATAAGAATTGTCTTAAAAAACAGATAAAATATGAGAGATAAAAAAATTAAAATATTATATTTAGAACCAAAATAAAAGTTAAACAAGCTTTTATATTAAAAAATAGATGTAATAATATAATATTCTTAGTTTCCTAGGCTTAAAACCAACCATCTTGCCGCGTGCCTGTGGTTCACTTTTTTTTTTTGGGGAAAAAAGAAAAAAAAAGATTGCGATGGCTCTGTTCACTTATCCCAAAAAATGCTGATGCTTTTTAAAGTATGCTCTGCTTCACAGAGACCAAATGACGATGAGATAGATTTGGCAAACAAAAAAAAAAAAAGGACGATGAGAGAGAGGACGATGAAAATGTGGGATCACTAGAGAATTCTCGTATGTATTCCATGAATTGTGTCCTCAGAGAAATATGATGGCCAAAGAGTTCACGGACAGAGGAGGATCGTTGGTAGAAATTGAAAGAATGGAGGGTCTAGTGAAGGAAGAATAATGAAAGAGGCAAGGGCTAATAAGGTCTTTTCCTTATATTCCCACGCATTATAATTCCCATTTACACATCCTAGCTCGAGCTGTTTGAATCAATATGATATGATAACGCACTTCTGGTTCAATATCTTATGAGTTAATAACTTTAGTCCTTTAAATTTGTTTTCATTTTAATTTTGATCTCTCAAATTTTAAACCGTAAGTTTTGGCCAATTAAATTTCTTTTTATTTAAAATATTACTTTTATAATCTAATAAAAACTTGGATTATTTTACCTTTTAAGGGATCAAAATAGAAATAAAAACAAATTTAAGAAACCAAATATTATATAAACTCATATCTTATATATTTTTTTTTAACAACGACAAAATGATATTGTTTTTTTTGGGGATCCTCAAATCATAAGAACAACATTCATCTTCTCAAAAGAGACAAGTTGTTCCAACCAGTTGATCAAGGAGGACTAGGTCTTCGTCCTGCAAAAGTTGTAAATCAAGCATTGCTAGCTAAGTAGGTACGGTGCATACTCTCTGTTACTAATTCATCTTTGCTTGCTTCTACTTTGAGGGCGAAATACTTAGACATCAACACTCCTTCAATTATAAAACTGCCATATAACTCCTCTTGGATTTGGAAGGACATAGCTGAACATGCTAATATCATTGTGGGGAAGCTTAAATGGAGATTAGGTAATGGTAGAAATATTCCTTTAAACCACCATCTTTGGTAGCTCATGCAGCAAGATTGCAATCGAATTAAAAACGTTGGATTCATTGTTGATCTTTTAGTGCATGCTCCTTCTACTTGGAACCCTATTTCTTGGAATATATCTCTTGTCAAATCACTTTGGTCTCGTTTGGTAGGGAGCATTGAAAATGAGGGATTGGGATTGAGATTGCAATTGAAAAAAATCATTAAAATAATACTTAGCATGAGTAATTGTTTGTTATATGGGATTAGACAAACTCATAAAGGTGGGATTGGAGAATACCACTTCCCCCCATGGTATTCTCCAATCCCACATACATGGCTTTGGCTAATCCCATATATCAAACAATTTCTTATACTAAACACTCTCTTAATAGATTTTTTCAATTGTAGTCTCAATCCTAATCCCTCATTTTCAATGCTCCCTACCAAACGTAACCTTTATTCAAGAGAAATAGCAACCTCAATTCTCTCTTTACCGATCTCTATTTTAAATTCCCCTGATCTCATCACCTGGTCTGGCAATTCTTCGGGTCAATAGACAGTTCGAGATGGAGTTAAGCAAATTTGGCCACAAACAGTTACTCGTAATTCAAGCTTGGGTGAATTTTGGACCCTTCTTTGGAAAATGAAGTTACCTTATAAGCAGCTTCTATTTATCTGGAAACTTTTGAATAAAGCTTTGCCATCTTTTGATATCTTGAACCATCATCATCTTAATGTTTCTGGATTATGTGTCTTTGGATGTGATGTGGACGAAACATTGGAGCATCTATTTATTACCTGTCCCTTCACAAAAGCAATCTGGTTTAGTGGTTTGTCCATTAGGCTTTTAGCTTCGAATTTTGATGACTTCATCCTTTGGGTCAAGCAAACACTAATTCAGCTTTGTAAAGATAATCACCAACACATAGCTCATGGGATCATTTGCCTTCTCAGTACTATTTGGAGGAAAAGAAATTTGGTACTCCATCAAGGGGTGAAAATTTCTCCAATCTCAGTTATTCAAGAATTTAAGCAAGTCAGTTCTTTTACGGAATTTGCTTTTAGGCTTTGCTTCAATGATAGACCAGCTAACAAATTTGCTCAACTTAATAAGGATCATCTAATCCTTAGTCCTAATGGATGGGATGTTTTGTTGTTTAAATACAAGAGGAATTGAATTCATTAATGCTAGGGAGTAATTTGTTATTCTGGTCAATGCATTAAAGAATTTCTTTGGAGAAACACGGCTACTACTGAGTTTCATTCAAAATGTCTTCGTGCTGCTCTCTATTGGATCAATAACTCTAGTGCCATGACCCTTCACTCGAAGCCTCCTCTTCACATCCACTGTGTTGATAAGTACTTCTTACATTTTCTAGCTCAGCCTTCCCATATCTCATCCATCACTTGGCAAGTAGTTCTTTCTCTTATTTATAACTTCTTACTATATTGATGTAATTCCTAGAAGTAGTTTTCTTTCTTTTAATATAGCTAATATAGGCTATCTGACTGTATGTAATATTTAAACTCTCTTTTTTAATATCATTTTGTCGTTGTTCGAGTACTTTTTTTTTTTAAAGTTGGGTAGAATAAAAAGAGCTTAATTCTTTTTGCAATTTATTCTCATACAAAGGAAAGCGTTTGTACATCATCTGCGAACTTATCTTCTTTTTTTTTTTCATTTTCCCATCAATTTATTCTCATACAACACCGTAAATTGCCCACAAAAATTAATCCCCATTGGATTCTCTTTGTCTAATGACTAATTGATAATATGAGAAAATTACAATCAGGTTCTAAAGAATGGATTTAATTATCTTAAAATCCATTGAATTGAAAAGCATACAATGACAAATTTCAGAATAAAAAGTAATAGCATGTTGGTTACTTGTTATTGAGATTTTTTTATGATTAAATTTCTTTTTTGAGACCTCATAGGAATTTCCCTTGAGAATATTGAGGACAACAATGCGATAGTACATAAAATAGTTTAATGGCTGAATAATTCAAACAGCATTGCAAATACTCAATGGCTAGCATAACATTTCACAAAGGGAATCAACACAGAAAAACAATAAAGTTGTAGGGATAAAAGGCAGAAAGGCAGAGAGTGGCCAATCAAAGAGAAGATACTGTAAATTGCATTTGTTTTTTATTTTTTTTCATTTTTCCCCCCTACTAGGCATAGTTATTTTCCTAATGAAAGCAACTGTGTTTGAAATACTGTTGGACACTGAATGTAGATATCTCTTTTAACAAAGATTCGAACTTTGATTTATTATGTTATGAGAAACTAGTTCCTTCAGTTAAACCCAATCCTATTGGTATCTTTGTCCTATTATTTGACAATGTCCTCCCAACCAAATGGCTTGGGAAGTTGGAAGAGGATTCAATAATCCGGTACGCTATAGCTAGGGAAGAGGATGGCTTTACCTGTTGACAGACAGAACAATTTCATATGAAATCTAGCATTCTTGGCTTCGAAGAAAAGGATGGAATTCCTCTAGAATCTGCTTGATCAAAGCAAGTTGATCATGAGGAATGACTAAACAGTGTCTCCAGTACAAATCATTATATTTGAGTTGATAATGCAAGATAATAGTGAGATGAAGATTAATCTTGTCATTCAACTTCTTAAATTAGTGAAGAGGAATATTTGATCATATACCCTTTTTTTTTTTTTAATATTCAATGGAAAGATCGTATACCATCTCTACAAATGAATTCTAAATACATGATAGAGCCAACAAGACAAAGCATCTTCGGTTTGATTGTTCCTCCCTAGTTTATACTCAATAATTAAATGAAAAACTTCTTAGAATTCATTTGTTGCATTTATTTCTAGTACTAGAAGTTCTTTTTGTTCTATTCAGTGCTTCAACTGTATTATATACTCTTTTGAGAGTTCTATAAGCATTCAATTCTCTTTTTCTTGTGAGAAATACTCAAGGTGAGGTATCCTTGACTGAAATTGTTGGAGATAACAATCTACAAGGGTTGAGAAGGATATCAAGACTAAATCGATCTGGTGTCATATTGTAGCTGCAAGTGCCCATTTATGAAAATCTTGCAAATAGTGAAAATCCCTTAGGTTACGTTTACTTGACGATTGAATATATGCCAAGTGGTTTGGAGTGAACCAATATAAATATTTTGTCTCATTGCTAATTCATTTCATATCTCATTTTCTATATTGCTTCATTCTCCCAACTTGTCGACGTTGCATTGTTTTCGATTGGAAAAAGGTTTTGATAGAGTTTTATAAGGCACCTCATTCACTTCCCTTCTTGAGTGTTGGCCTTACTGTGACACAAAGGATATTAGGCAACAAGCATATTAGACCAGTAAAGGATCATGGCTCATGACCCAGCCTAGAAACATTATTTTAATGGCACAATTCACATGACACGTATTTATGCTCTTGTTTATGCCCTTAGTTAAGCTCTTCTAGCAAATTGAACTTATTGTTCAAGACCAGGAACAATCGTATTTAGTCAGATACTCGGCAACAAAATAATGGGATGCATTTGCAAATTAAGCACTCAAAAGTAGTAAAGAGATATGGGGAAGCAAAAATTATGAACACAATGTCTGTTTAAACTTGATTGCCGCTCAAGCATTTTATCAAACATATGCCAGGCCTATACTGTAAATTGAACTGAAACATAACAGTTGTGTGGCTTTTCCGATCAAACTCTCTCTGGCTTTTCTTCTCTCTTTGGCTCTCCTTTCTCGATCTCTTTTGCTCTCTATCGATTGGAGTCACGAACTTCTCTTCCCGATGAGAAATCATATTGAATCGTCTATTTTACATCACCATTTGCTTGATTGAACCTTCCCCCATCATCACTTTTATGCGTCTCTGTATCACTGTTTCAACTGTGCATCGAGCCAGGCTTCTGTTTTCAGGCGACGTTCATAATGGAAGACAAGGGAAGAGATAGGTTAGCCGATAGCTTCCTCAATTTTTCTTCGGCCGTCATGCCTCCTCCTTTTCTCCCTTTGTTGCTCTGCTTCTTGACGCCGAAGTGGAAAACTCAGGTCAGAGATTTTACAATTAAGGTGCGAATCGAAATCCGTTCACCATTTTCCATTTCGCATCTAATAATCTATAATAAACATGATTCTTAGGAGGAGCCGGAGAAAAGATTTCGGAGCTGGGAGCGATTGAGCGATGAATAAGAAATTTGAAGAGGTTACCGGCGTTTCTCATATCCATCACCTTTCGTCCTCCTTGCAAGTGTTTCTGATCCACTTTACCTTCCGTACCCTAAGTGAATTCTTGGTGTTGTTACCCAGAAGGTTATTTGTCCAAGCTGCTGAAAATTTGGTGCTAAGAAATTGTAGAAAATGGGGTTCAGATGGTTGATAATACTCCTCTGCATGTTTCGTATTACTGAATTCATATTTCTTGATGGCAGTGGCATGGTTATACTTACATGGAGGATATTTAGGTGATAATATCCACAATATGATTGTAATTTTTTCTTGTTCAGATTCAGAGTTTGGATTGGCTCGTTGATGATATTTGATTCTGGATTTCAAGTGATTGGCTGGTTGATGAAGGATTTTGAGTAACATGCTCGCCTCAAATCAGATTTAGGTATGGTCCTATTTTTTTCCCCCTTTCCCCATTATTGACGATCCTCGTGAGTATATATTGAAATAGTTGGCGGATTATGGCAACAGCAAAGATTCATTTCAAATTCGATCTCCTCCATATGTGAATCGAGTTCCATACGGGCCACTTATTTACCAATTTCCATGACATTCTGGGGAAAAATTTAAAAAAACAAAAAGATTTTAATCCTTTAAATTTATAAAATACATATTTAGTCTCTTTGAAACACTAACACAGCTAACTTAAGCAATGCTTGTGCAATTTTGGATAGCAAAAGTGTTTTTTAAAACCATTTTTTTACAAATTGAGTCAAACTCCTTCACATATTTATTTTGTATATCATAAAAGTATTTTTAAAATTATGGTTTTGTTTCTATCTAAACAACCCTAACAAAACATGCTTGTATGTTAATCTTTTTAATATAATATTTTTATATTTTAAGCCATGTAAAAGAAATAATTTAAAATGAAGACAACTCTATCTTTGTGATGCTTTGTTAGTATTTAATTACCCACTCATCAATTAAGTTTGATGAGTCAGCATTTGCCATAACATGGAACTATCAGTGTTTAAATTGAAGGACTAAAAATATACTTTATAAATTTATGGTGCTAAAATGAAATTTAAGACAAATATAAAATACTAAATGTATACTTTAACTATCAATATATTAAGTAAATGATATGAGAAAATAATCCTACTTATTTATTATTATCGCTGATTTTTAATATAAGAGCTAGTTAATTAATTTGAGTAGAATAAGGAGGTTTGTTAAGTTAGTCATTTATAATAATTAAGTGTTGTCTTTCTTAAAATATATTTGCTAATAATGTATTAGCTAAAACTACCATTTGATTAAATTTTTAATATGCGCAACTACTAAAGAGACTATTTTAAAAAAATAGATAAATATGAGAAATAAAGTAGATTTAAGTTTTATATTTAAGGTCAAATTAAAAATCAAACTAGTTCTTATATTAAGGATCGGAGGTTGTATATTACAACCTAAGAATGTATGAGTCAAATTTTACACAGAAAATTAGACTATATATTGAAATTATTCAAAATTCCTGGTTGGATGTTATGTTTTCATATTGAATAAAATACTTTTACTGCTTTTCTAATTTGCATTAATTATAGATACCTTCCTTTTATTTTAAAAATATGTAGTTAACACCGTTAGGAATATTTTAAAAAGATTCTAAAAATATTATTTTTAACTGAAATTTATATTAAAATAAAATTTATTTACTATTTTACTCCTCATTCTAATAAATTCCTAAATTATATTTTTACAATTATATCAATTTTATTTAATTAAGGCAAACAAAAAAGATTTGATTCAAAATTTAACTAATCTTTTTAATAAATATATATACACTTAACTAAATATGTTTATCAATTTTCATAACAAAGATGTGTTTAAAAATTTTGAATTTTAAATTTAAATAATTTATAAAATCTTTTAAACTTATATCATTTAAATTTTATGATGAACAAAAACTATGTATTTGAAATATATTTTTACAATTTAAAATAAATCAAAGTAAATAATTTTAATGAATGTGATAAAATATTAAAATTAAAAAATTTTATGATTTAGATCAAAATTAATAAATTTTATAACATATTAGAAATTTTAAAGATAATTATTTTTTAATTTTATAAAAAAAATTTTGAAAATATAAATGTCTAAATAATTATTAATTTAAAAAGGGACATTTTGGTCAAAAAATAATCTAAAGTCAAACTTAACGGTCAACTGACGGTTTGAATAGATAGAAATAAAATCTTAAATATAAAAGGGAGGAACATATGTTTTAACTGTAAAAGAAGTTTATATACGTTTTCAAAATAAAAAGAAGATATCTGTAATTAAAATAAAATAAAAAGGTAATAAGTGTATTTTACTCTTTCATGTTTTACTTGTGGAATGGGAGGTGGGAATATTCTGCCTTTGAAAATTTACCTTGTCAAAATGAATGTGCGGAAAATATGACAAGCCCATTACTGATTTTACACCTTTTTAGTAATTACAAAGAGTAATCACTCGCCTTTTATGACAAGCTTTTGCAGATGGAAATATTGGTTATTAGACTATAGGTATGTTTGGAATAGATTATAAACAACTTTTTAATCGTGATTTACGGAATGCAAAGTAAGTATGTGAAAGAAGTTTTATTTCGACTGAAGTAAAACCTATTTATAAGTGATTTTAATTGTGATGACAAATAGGACCTATATGTTAAAATTATTCAAAATTCCTCCTGTTTCATTGAGAAGTGTGGATGTTATGTTTTTGAAAATTTTACTTGTTGAATGGGAGTTTGGAATATTTTATTATTAAAAATTTTGTTTGTCAGGATGAAAGTGTAGAAAATATGTCGAGGCCTTTTTTATTTTGTCAAAATATCGAGGTCAACTCAACTCATAAATTTTTCAGAAGGTTCTTTTAATTAATGTCATTATTTTTTCTGCCAAAATCACTTATATAAATATATATATATTTCTGACATCATATTTTTATTTTAAATTCTAGATGTAATGAAATCAAATCTGAATCTTGAAAACAAAATCCTAGCAGAAAGGAAGAGGTTTTGTTTCTTAGCTTGCTTCTAAAATATTTCATCAAGGTATTGATATATTATATATTTTAAAATTTTAATTGACTCTTGTTTTTTCTTCATTTTAAACTAAATCTTAGAAACACAATTTACCCGATAAATAATGTGCCAGTCAAACAAATTTTATTTAATTTTTTAACGAAAATTTTATTTCAAATTAGAACCAAGCGATGACTATTTAATTAAATAAAAGGAAGTTTTAATATTAGTTGTTTAATTTTAATTTTTATTTATTTAATAAAAGTTAACTGGACAATATCTTCTTGTCAATATGGCTTTATTAGCATCCATTGTGAAAGCAAGAGTGACTTGTGATGCCTCATGAGCAGAGAAATTCTTGCGTAAACCAAGTGTGCTAGGTAATATATGATCTGACCAATATAAAAAGGACAAGTCACACTGTGGGGCCCGTTGCCGACTCAGTTTTTTAAAATTTTAAAATTCATTAATTACCTCTTTCTTCCAATCAGCTTCTCTGGGCGGTGATTACGGAAAGAAGTTCGGATAAAAAGCCTATCATAAATACTGTTACATCCTCGATGATGGTGCGTGTCTGAAATATGCCACTTTTCGCGACTGATGAGTTCTTAGCAATGTTCTGAGTTTTGAAATACTAACAGACTAATTTAAATAGATTTTTTTTGACTGATAATTAATTTAAATAGATTAAAAAAATAAAATAAATTATTGTTCTGTTTCTTTTATAGATATACTTTTTTGAGTTGGTTTGTCCCTATTTATAAGATATTTTTTAGGTTTGTCTAAATAATAAATATATTTTTTACCTACTTTACTCTTAATTAATATATTCTATCTCATTATCTTTTTCCCATATATTCTCTCTTTCTTTTCTCAATTGCATCTACTCACTCATAAATAATAGCATATTTAGGGGAAAAAAGGACATTTCCACCGTATTTATTACTTTTAACTAAAACAATTTTTTTAAAGCACGTAATACAGTTAAGTGGATCTTATAATAAAAGATTGAGATAGTAGTTATTTATAATAAATATGTGTTATCTTTTTTAAAATATCCTTACTAATTAACTGCATTAGTTATAATTACTAGGGTTAAGGTACGCCCAACACCCCGAACTATTTACCCAGGTGCGTCCAATGGCCTAAAGTAATTTTGGGTGCATTCAGTGTCCTAAACTAATTAAAATGGTGCGTCCATATCCCAGGCTAACAGAAATGTTATGTTTAACTGTTACTTTCCTGACTCAGCTTAAAGTTGACCCCAGATATTCTACATGGTAGACACATGGGCACCCGATGTGTATTATTCTTACTCAAAAGTCAATTTATTTAGAAGAAAAGGAAGGAAATAAATTTAATTTTGAGGAAGAATAATACATATTGGGTGCCCATGTGTCTACCATTTAGAATATCTGAGGTTAACTTTAAGCTGAATCAGGAAAGTAACAGTTAAACATAACATTTCTGTTAGCCTGGGATATGGACGCACCATTTTAATTAGTTTAGGACACTGAATGCACCCAAAATTACTTTAGGCCATTGGACACACCTGGATAAATAGTTCAGGATGCTGAGCGCACCTTAGCCCTAATTACTATTATTAGAAAGATTACATTAAAAAAAGATCTTATATTTAGGATCAAAATAAAAATTAAACTAAATCTAATATTAAAAAGGGAAGGTAGCACAAGTTGGCCAAAAAAAACAAAAACAGCTTATGAGTATAAAGAATAGATCTGGTTTTCACTTCTTTTGTGCCAAAATCACTTTTGGAACCCAAACCATAGTTTGGCTTCAAAAATTGCTAAACACCCCACATTTTTATGAAGCTATGGTTTGGTTTTAAAATCATGGTTTAAGTCAACTAAATCATAGTTTCATAAAAAGCAAAAAAATATCTTTTTGAAAATATAGTCCTTTTTTTAACATTATAAATTTATAATATAATGGTCTTATATTTAGAACCGGAAGAGTACTACATATGATTTTTAATATAAGAGTTAGTTAACTAATTTGAATAGATTAAGAAAAATTAGTTAAATTAGTTATTTGTAATAAATAGGTATTTCCTTCCCTAAAATACTATTTCTAATCATGTGTATTGGTTAGAAGTATCATTTGATGAAATATTTAACATGTGTAACTATTATAAGAACTACTTTAAAAAAATAGATAAATATGAGAAATAAAATGAATTAAAATTTTATATTTAAGACCAAATTGAATGTCAAAATAGATTTAAAAATTGGAGGTAGTATGTTGTTAAAAAAACTAGTTGTGAAAAAATGTTATGGAATTTCATATTTAAAATCTTTAAGGCAAAATAATATTTTTCTGTTGGCAAAAAAATAATCATTTTTCTAAAAACATATTTGATCTTATATTTTATAAATACATATACACATATTAATTATTTATTAATTACATTTTTATATATTATTTATTATGTTGGCAAAAAATATATTATTAACAAGTTTATTACTTCAAATAAAAATATATTATAAAATCTAATTTTTATATAATTATCATATTGATTTATATCGTTTTTAGTAATTTGTATATAAAAAGTATTTTTGGTAACAACTATCAAAACAATCTTATTTTATTAGAATAATTTTTTATAAAATTTATTCTTTCAAAATCTATTCTTAAAAATAATTTTTTTAAAAAAAATTATTCTCCAAGGTTTTTATCTCAACATTTAGGCCTTGTTTGGATTGCCGTTGCAGATGGTAAAAGCACACGGGGAAGCGTAAAATTGAGGTTTATGGCTTATTATGACTCAGAAGATTGTTTGGATGGAGCTTCTTTTCTAACTGACTTATCCAATATAATCTAGATCAACTTTTCTAACTGACTTATGAGAAAATTGTGCAAAGCTTATGCTCTAATTAGTTATGTGATTTCATTTACTTTAATTAGAGACCAAATAAATTTTAATTTATATTCATGTTTGTTTATTATGTATATTTAATTAATTATCTACAATGTGTTTTGAAATTTTTCTCCATAACAAATATTTTATTTTATAATTTCACAAATAACCTATTTATATTTTATCATAATAATTTTACGTATTTTTTTAAAACTATTATCACGTTAAAAACATAAAATTTCAAATACTACTATTCAATAAAATCCATATCCTTTTCAGTCATTTTACAACTAAACTGACTTTTCTATTAATTATCCAAATAACTTTCAATTTTTTCAACCGACTTTTTATAAGCACCTATATAAACATAAATCATATTATACTATCTGACTTTTACTTTAATTTCAGTTATAAAAATTAATTGAAGTAAAAATCAGTTTTGTCTAACGTTAATCCAAACATGCCCTTATTTGATAGTGCTTTGTCAAAGCCAAAAGCGTGGGTTGGAGGAAGAAGAGTCTTGAGCGTGAAAAATTGGATTAAAAAATAAAGTAAATGATTTGATGAGAAGGAAAATGGTACGGAGATAAAAAGGGCGGAAGAGAGAAGTAATTAATGAGTTTGAAAATTTTGAAAAACTGAGACAGCAGCGGCCCACAGTGTGACTTGTCCTTTTTATTGGTTAGACCATATCTTACGGGCAAGAATTTCTTTCGTTAGCATCCCTTGTGAAAGCAAGGGTGCTTTGAGATCACTTATTCAATATCACAAGACTTCGTAATTGGAACAACTTTTGAGAAACAGACATTCAAATATCATGGGTTGTTTGAAACAATTTATATACAATTTTTTAATCATAATTTACAAATCGTGATAAGAAACTGGAACCATATGCTGAGGGAAAGTTGAAAATTAAACAACCATTCACGAAAGATCCCAACTTCAATGTCTCACGGCTGCTGGGACCTGATGCCTCAAAAATCAATCGACTTTTACTTTTCTTGTGCCAGCCAGAAACATCTTGTGGTCACAAGCCCTTGTAAGGATTTTTGTCTTTCAGAAAATACCTGTAAATTTTTTGTATTAACTCTTAATGTGAAATCTAATTTGAATAGATGAAAAATATAAGTTAAATTAGTTAATATGATATGCTTTATTTAAAATACTCTAAACATCTTTCTTAACTCCTTTCCTCCCTTTCCCATTTGATTATTGTTAAAAGAGTATCAATGGGGTTAACTTGAGAAAGAATTGATAAACACGTTAAATAAGTCTTATATATAAGAATGACATCAACTTTTCAATTAGATCCTACGACTGGAGAATTACAGTGTAAATTAAAGTTTGTTTTTTAGCTAATTGATACTCTTTCGGTTCTTAATATAAGACCCATTTAACTAATTTGATTAGATTAAGGAAGTTAGGTAAGTTAATTAATTATAAGAAATGTGACATGTTTTTCTTAAAATACCATAATTATCTTTCTTAATACCCCATCTTTCTCTTCTACTTGATTATGGTTGACGAAGTATCCATAGGGGTAATTTAGAGAAAATTAATAAATATGAGAAATGGGTCTTATATTTAGGACCAAAATCAACTCACCAATTGGGTCCTATATTAAGGAGCGGAGTAGTATTTTGTACAAACTTATTCACATCATTTAACAGCTTGTCTTTTGATGAGACACATACACACACACGGATTGTTAGACTACTTAGTCAAGCTCCTTTCTTGCTATCCTATCCGAGATGATGAGAAAGATAAACATCTTATCTATCTAATATGAAGAGCACTGGAGAATGAAGAGTGGTGATTTAAGCAAGAACAGCTGGACGGACTCCTATAGTGAGTCCAGTGACTACTAGAGTAGAGTTGAGGGTATGGTATAGTCGCCTTTCCGAGCGAGCCTCTGGGCGGTGAAGACCAATCCCGATAGTCCCAAGAGGGCCAGATCTCTTCTCTCTTGTTATTTTGTGGAAAGTCCGCTCAGTGTTAGCATGAAAGCGGATAACCAAGGTAGAGTAGGTATGAATGAGTCGAGATGACGAGCACAATTCTTAAGCTTGGTAAAGAACCTTTTGTACGTAGCTCTTTCTGGTTCGTTCATATGATGTGTAAGGCAGAAGGAGTAGTACCATATATTGAGGCCATTGCCCGGCTTTGTCTATGCTGATTTTGGGGTTTCTTAAGCGAAGGCAAGCATGCGTAGGATACTGCGATCCTAGCTGCAGGAAAAAACCCAGCCTCTTAAACTAGCACTTACAAGGCTCGCCATCTACGGAGCGAGGCTTTGTGGTTCTTGGTGAAGTTAGGGGTAGACCAAGTCCCATGATAGTTAAACATGGCAGCAAATGAACTTGTTATTTTGTCTGTCATAATCCATCACTGCTTCTTGTTTTGTGCAGCTTCTGATATCATAACCACTGACAAACCTCTAAGTGATGGTGATCTTCTCATTTCTACAGAAAATAAGTTTGCTCTTGGGTTCTTCGCTCCAGGCAAATCAAACCATCGCTACGTGGGAATTTGGTACTACAATTTGCCAGAGCAGACTGTTGTTTGGGTTTCAAACAGAGACAATCCCATGAATGACACCTCTGGAGTTCTCTCTATCAGCTCAGATGGAAATCTGGTTCTTCATGGTAACTATTCCGACATACCCATCTGGTCTACGAATGTTTCTGTCACTGTTCGAAGTACAAAAGTTATGGCTCAACTCACAGATTTTGGTAACCTCGTTTTGATTCAAAATGACTCCAAAACTGTCATCTGGCAGAGCTTTGATCATCCTACCGATACCTTGCTTCCGTATGCCAGAATTGGAGTAAACAAAAGAACTGGTCAGAGTCAGTTCTTGCAGTCATGGAAGACCGAGGATGATCCTGGAACAGGAAGCTTCTCTGTTAGGTTTAATGCTAGTGGGAAATCTCAGTTGTTCTTGTACAATAATAACGCTCCATGGTGGCGTATTGGATCCTTCAACGGCGAACTATATTGGCAATCCGTTTATGAAGCAAGCAATGGCAACTGATTTCAATATAACCATCTTGGATGATGATAATGAGGTTGGGTTTAGATATAACACTTTTGACAAGACAATCATTGTGCATGCGATGGTTCTTCAATCTGGATCTTTTCAAGTACTGATATGGGATTCTAATAAGAAACAATGGAATCGATACTGGTATGGTCCAAAAGGGGATTGTGATGTCTATGGTTCCTGTGGGGCCAATGGAAATTGTGACTCTCATGACTACGCGTACTTCAAGTGTCTCTGCCTACCTGGGTTTGAACCCAAAAATCCAACAGATTGGTATCAACATTTCCATCGAACAGAGGGTTGTGTGAGGAAGAAAGGGCCATCCATGTGCGGGAATAATGGAGAAGGCTTTGTCACAGTAGAAAGGGTTAAAATTCCTGATACATCTTTCGCAAATGTTAATATGAATATGAGTATGGAAGAATGTAAACGAGAGTGCTTGAGAAACTGTTCCTGTAATGCCTATGCAGCTGCAGATGTGAGAAATGGAGGAAGTGGGTGCTTAGCTTGGCATGGGACTTTGACGGACACAATGGTTTAAGTGAGAAGGCCATGATTTATACGTTCGTGTTGATGCCACTGAACTTGGTAATTACAATATTTTAATTCTTTGTTTATTTATTTTTCCTCCTCTGTTTTGTGCTCTGTGTTATGACTTTTTTCTTCCAACTCTTCCCAGCAAAATATGCCCGAAAATCAAAAGGAGAGCTTTCTAAGCCTGGGAAAGTGGGAATAGCAATGGCTTGTGTCGGTTTGATTGCTATTCTCACCACCTTATCTGTATATTGCACTCGGAAGAGAAAAACAAGAGGTGACTATTTCATTTCATGTCTGACTTCCCTGTCGTTGGTAATTTGGATGTTCTTTCACTTAATAATGACTCTTTTTTACTAGAACCTGAAGTCATTATTTAGTCAATTTATTTCGTACCTATATGCAGTTTTATATGTTTCTCCGCCATTGTCCCTTAATTTGTTCTGCTTCGTTTCAGTTGTCTCCTTGGTTTTTTTGTTAAGGATATAAGTTGTATTTGTCAAGTACATGAACAATAAAGTCACATTTGTTAATGATTTTGCAAAAGAATTTGATCGAAACCTTCGTGTTTTTATTGATTACAGCTGTATTAGATGTTTTTAAGACAAAATTACTTGTTTAATCACGGTTTTGCTGCCTAACACATTGATCAAGGTAAATAAGAAAACAAGAATGACATCGCAATCTCAGCAAGTTCCACCTCATACGCATTAGTTTAGCCGCTTGACGCATCCTCTATTGCCAACTCACACGTCCTACTCGTCTTTTCTCTGCTATAAATTTGGGCTGGCATTCTGGGTCCGATATTATTCCCAAACCTATCCGAAATGTTGGGTGCTCAAAAGTCAAAAGTCAATGATAATTGATTAGTAGCCATGAAGGGCTCAAAAATCTTTGCTAATTAACTAGTTAAAATAGCAAAAACGCTAGAGGAGCATGGTCATCTAATTCTTCAAGCATTAATCTTGAAATAACTTTTTTTTTGGATAAAGGGTTAAATGCTTTGTTTTTTTCCCCCTTCTTGATATTATATTTTCAAATGTTCTTACAGACACTTCACCTCTTGTTTTTGTTAATCTCAGATGAAGTTGCAGAAGAAGAATTAGAGTTAGATTCCCCAACAAATAAAGAACGACATGCTGAAGATGGAGAACAACCAAGCTTATCTTTTTTCAGCATCAAAACCATAATGACTGCAACAAACAATTTCTCAAATGAGAATCAACTAGGGCAGGGTGGATTTGGTTCTGTATACAAGGTAAGTGAACTGTTCAAAAATCCTGTTGCCCTGCAATTGGTCATGTCATGGAACTCTGAGGCAGATTGTCTTGCACACCAATAAATAGCATGGGAGTAATAAGCCCACTTATTATATTTATCTCATATTGGTTATAGCATGACATGAATCTTATGATATCTCAGGGCTTACTAGATAATGGACTAGATATAGCAGTGAAAAGATTGTCTCAAGGTTCTAGACAAGGAACTCAAGAGTTCAAGAATGAAATTAAGGTGATTGGAAGATTACAACACAGGAATCTTGTAAAATTACTTGGTTATTGCATTCATAAGGGAGAAAGGATGTTGATATATGAATACCTACCCAACAAAAGCTTGGATTTCTTTCTCTTTGGTGCGTGTTCTTCTCCTTCTCTTTCTTTAGACTAATGTTGCTTTCAGATATCACACTTTCAATTAACATCCCTCAATAAATTAGAGAACTGTGAAAATTTATATGCATAGTTTTTTTTTTTCAAATCATCAAATTTGGAATATACTCAAGATTTCTAACGTATTCATGTCAAATCATGCAAATATTTAGAAGCAGTACTTTGAAAGGGCTCAGTATTCATTTTCATTAATATGTATCAAAGACAGCTATAGGAATGTGTAACCAGTAAGTGCTACTTTTTTTATACTTAACGTTTCACAATTACAGGAATTCTATATAATTCCAATGAGTTTGTAGGAATCGAAGCTCGATAAGATTCTTGAAAATGTTATTTCTTGCATATAAATTAAAATTTTATAGCCTTGAATGCCTATTGTATCATATACTTGATTTGTGTATGTGTTCGAACTAGATTAGCTTTCCATCATTTACAATGTTAATTATTTTATGGTTCATTGCAGACTCAAATCATAGAATGTCATTAGATTGGGACACACGTTTTCATATTATTTTTGGAATTGCTCGAGGTCTTCTATATCTTCATCAAGATTCAAGGCTGAAAATAATTCATAGAGACCTTAAAGCTAGCAATGTTCTTTTAGATGCTACAATGAATCCCAAGATTTCAGATTTTGGCATGGCTAGAATATTTGGTGAGGATCAACTCGAAGCAAAAACGCGACAAATTGTTGGAACATAGTAAGGACAAAACTATTCCACATATTCTAAAACAAAACAATTGAGTTTCATAACAATGTTGTAACTATTTTTCTTATTCCAGTGGTTACATGTCTCCAGAATATGTAATGATAGGACAATATTCAGTGAAGTCTGATGCTTTTAGCTTTGGTATTCTTTTGCTGGAGATTATCAGTGGCAAGAGAAGTACCTATTGTGATAAAGAAAGATCATCCCTAAATTTGATTGGGCAGGTAACCAAATAAGACTATAATAGTGAAATTTAAACATAATCATTGATCTTTTCCATCTCCTCTCATAACCTATTTTATTGAATTTGGTGCCACGTTTTGAAGTAATAATATAGCATTCACTTAATTTGCAGGTGTGGGACTTATGGAAAGAAGGAAAAGCCTTGGACATAATGGACTCAACACTTGGCAAATCATATCCTCTTGACACAGCCCTAAGGTGTACACAAATTGGGCTCTTATGTGTACAAGAAAGTGCCTTCTATAGACCATCCATGTTAGACGTTGTTTTCATGCTTGGCAATGAAGTAAGTATACCCTCACCTCACAAGCCTGCTTTCCTATTCAATTATGAAATAAAGCAATCAGAGTCTTCATCATCGGGAGATCCTTCAGTAAACGCTATGACTACTACTTCAATCGATGCTCGGTAAACATGACTTGGGAGATATGAGAGAAATGTACTTAATCAATCATCTTATGTCTTTTTTGTTGTTAGATACTTAGATTTGGAATTTTGGATTATTCTACTTGACTTTGTATCAAGGTTTGTATTTATCCATGTTACTTTTATAATGCATAGATAACTAAAAAATATTCTTTTTATTTGAAAAAAAGGGTATTGTAGCTGCCGTAATTGAATGGTTTTATAGGTAAAGTTGATTCTTTGGTTTGTGTAGTTTGCATCATTTGTTGATTTGGTTCCTATAATTTACTATTCTTAGTTCTAAACATAAAATTTAGTTTGTAATATGGAATTTGCACTTCAAACTATATCTTATATTTTGAATTAAATGTAGTATTTCTTTTTAACGTTATCCCTACATCGAAATGCCTCAATGTTAATCGCATTGCTTTTGAAACAATGAATTATCATTGCCCATCGTGTTTAAAATTGACACAAACCAAAGAATCAACTTTGGTTTCTAATTCCTTTTATGATCAACTATCTCATCTTTCCTATCTCTTTCTTCTTTCTTCCCCTCTTATCCTTCATCTCTCTCATCTCCATCGACTCTCCCTCTCAGTTCTCACCTTTCGCATCAACTCTCACACTTTCTCACAGAAAAATAGAGCAATTAAAGTTCGATACAAAACAGAGCTCAAAGTACAGGAAACTGAAGGGTGAGACTTGATTAGAAACGTCATGTTATAGAGAGATGCTTTCTGCCAAAAAAAAAAAAAGGCTTCATAATCTCTTGTTTGGAATGAACTCTAAACTTCCAAGTCAAAATAAAGTCCAAACAATTAATTAATTCGTCTTATAATAAGTATTAATCCCTCTGGGACAATAGAAAAAAACAATCACTTATAGCCAGCTTAATTGCTGCAGGAATTTCATCGCCAGTATAATAAGATAAAGGAAGGAGTAGAGAATCACAAAGCGGATGCATAATTTATTTATCAGAGTGAAACAAAGCAAATCCGATCTAAATGAGGAACTGGTTCTTTTTTCTTTTCTTCTTTTTCTTGGTCATAATCTAAACAAAGGAACCAAAGGAGAATAATGAAGCCCCTACTATATTAAATACTACTTGTCCCAATTCTATCACCACAATCTCGTTACATTCCACTGGATCATACAGTTCCTCACTGGAAAAATAAATCTTCGATCCTGTAGCTGCAACAACTGCTGGCCCTTCCACATGATGATGATGCATTTCATCCACCAGATTATTGATTATGCAAGCAATAACGTGTTATAAGAGATTAACCAAGTTATTAATTATTCTTGTTCGTGCCGATGGAGGATGTCAAAGAAGCCGACGGGCTGCATTTATCATAAAAATTTTTATATCTTAAAAACGAGGCAACTCTTGGGGCCTCCGTAGTCATAAAAACGAGGATGACATAATAACAGCCGATGGAGGCATGAAGCACCAAGCATTTAATGAAAATGACATTTTTGTCTCAGTTTTGAAATGTCTGTGTGCATATTTTTGTATCTAATATTTTATTATGATACTTGGTATTCTTTTTTAATATTATAATAAGTAAATTTGCTCCTCATCTGTAGAAAAATACTAATTACTATCTCCAGTTTTAAATATAAGATTTTGTTTATAGTTTACAAATAAAGTTTTATAATTAAGACCGGTGGTAGTAAAAATATAGAAGAGTATTATAGAAGTGTACTATGCATTCAATACGCATGCAGGGGTTTAGAATATTCTTGTAAACAAAACAATGTAGAAGTTGGGTTATTGGTTTTCTGGCCTAGTCTGCAGACCGTGTAATATTCCTGTCATAACAATACACATTTAACTATTAGCATTATCAGATCATATATAAATAAAAATTTATTTTGTTAGCATTATTAGACCATATATAAAAACTAATTGTGCTAAGAGAGTAAAATTGAATGATTTAATATGGAAAGAAAAACTCACATGTACGAAATTAAAAATTGAAGAAAACTATAGATATTTCAAGAATGGTTTTCGCTAATCCTTTTTTTGCCAACATTTTAGATTATGATCCTACAACCATTTATATAATACTTCTTTGATTATTAATGTAAAAATTATTTAACTAATTTGATTATATTAAAGAAATTAGATAAGTTAGTTAATTATAAGAAATATGACATGTTTTTTCTAACATGTCATTATCATCTTCTTTATCTTTCCCTTCTCTTATTTGATTATGGTTGAGAAGAGATATCTATGGGGATCACTTAGAAAAAGTGATAAATATAAGAATATATCTTATATTTAGGATCAAATCAATTTAATAATTAAATTCTATGTTAAGAGTAGGAGCAATAACATAGTTAATAATACAATAATTTAAATATATTTTTAATTGTAAAACAAATTAATATATTTGGGAGTTGGTGTTAATAAAGGTATCATGATCATTTATCTCATTGTTAGATGCTTGCTAAAATAGAAAGATGATTTCTTAGAAAATTTGTTTTATTGTCAATTAAAATCAATTCCTCTTGATCATAATAATAATGAAACAAACAAGATAAAAATATTAATTGCTATAAATAAAGAAGAAAGAGTAGAGAGTCAGAGGGAAGAGAACATAAGAGTACTTCTCATTTCATTCAAGGTCCTAAATACATGATACATGCCTTCTATCTATAACCATGACTTTACAACTTCAACAAAATCTACAGATTAATAGGAGATAATCGTGAGATCATAAAGATAAGATATGATAAAGAAGATAATAGGAGAGACATGGACATCCATACAAATATTATTATATTTATAACACCTCTCCTTAGATGTCCATTATATGAATGTGCCTCATTAAAAGACTTCATCTAGGAAAAAGTCTATGGGACAAGAGCGTAATAGAAGAAAAAGAGTATATCATTCATTGATATAATATATAATTCTGTCTCATTAAAAACCTTGCTAGGAAAAACCAGTGGGACAAAACCATAGCCAAGGGAAAAAAAAGTATAACGTGCATCAACTCTCTCTCTTAGTAATATCAGTTGACATCTTTGAACCTACAAAGTCTAGTATAATGATCAAACCTCTCAAATATTATACTTAGACAAATACGAACGATATTAATTTTACAATCTTTTAAAGATCATGAGACAAATAGTCTATTTATGGTCTACTAATGATGTCTTTATCATTAAAGCACTTAATTAAACAAGTTCCTAATTAATTTGTAGTTGATGATCAATTTAGGTCATTACTTCCAAGGAACAAGTTATGGGTTTTTCTAGGTAGAAATTTAGGTGATAAAAAATGTAATAAAATGGACATAAACTAAAATGTAAAATTCTAATTTTAAATGTAAGATACAAATGTCCTAAAATCTATATTAAAATTAAATTAAATGAATGCAAATGCAATTCATGGGGGGATTTTTTAGAAGGCAAAATTAAAATGATAAGTGAAGAAAATTAACTAGAGAGCAAAGAAAATTAACAAGTAAAAATAAGGGGTTTTTCTTCAAGTATGATAGAGGAAACAGTTTATGATTCGCATGGAGTTAATTTTCATAACCTAAATTAATTAATTAGACCAAAAGAAAGTGGCAAGAGAGTGGAATTAATAAGTTTAATTATTTTCTTGAAACAAAAGGAGCTCTCAATTTCAAAAATCCTTAAACCGTTAGAGAGCTCAAAACGATATAAGGTTGGTTAGTTAAACTTATTGAAAACAATGACAAACAATTCAAATTAATTCTGGAAATTATACTTAGAATTATCCAATTAAACAATTAGATAATTTACCAACTCAATTAAACAATCAAGAGACAAAAGAACTGTAAATTCGCAATTCAGACCACACTGATAATTAAATCCATAATGAAAACTCAATTATAAATTCAAATAATAATGCAAGGGTTCAGAAACATAAATTCTAACAAATATCTCAGCATAAATATAATCATAGTATCAATCCAACCCAAGAATAAAGATGACAATCTAAAACTAAATTATCTCACAAAATAAGAACTTAAAAATTATTTAAAACTAAATAATCTCAAGTTCTTAGACTAAAAAGATAAATAGAACATCATTATCTTATGGTCTTCAAGTGCTAGCTTAAGGCTCAAGCCTTCTCTATATTCCTTCCAAGTTGCCTCCCAAGCAAGCTCAAATTGCCATCAAAATGCTTCCTCTTCCAAAGTTGTTAGATGCCACGGGCATAAATTGAAGGAAGGTGATGATGAGGTGTACATGGGAATAGAATCCTTGCGTCATTGGGGGGTGGGCCCCCCCGGGGGAAGATGAATGTGAAGGGGAAATAATTATTCAATTCAAGATGGACTGCGTGACATGTGAGTGAGGGGAGTATGTGGGAACTACGCAAGAATGGAGAAGTTGAATAATTCCTTTGATCTAGGGGGGCAAGTATAAGATCATGACCATAGGATGAAGGGAGTATTTTAATGGGAGAAAAAAGGATTTTTTAATCCAAAATTCAAGCTCATTAGTAATTAATTGACCAACTTAATATTAGCCATTGGATTGTGCTTGAATTACAAGAAATAATCTTGCAATATTGGATCTCTTATATACTCTTCCTCAACCTATAAGAATTTAAATGCATCTATTAATATAGATTTTATCCAAATATAATATAATATGTATCAAAATTAAATATTAGATATGTACAAGAATAAGGCAAGAAATTGCAAAACTTTCTAAAGATCAATCTTTCTAAAAATATGAGACTTATTTTCAAAGAAATAGGCAATATTAATTTCAAACTGAAAATAGGAAATCATAAAATGTTTATATTTTCAATCCAAAATCTCAATTTTTATGAAAAATCCTAAAAAAATTAATTAATCCAATAATACATAAAAATTCATTTAAACTCAAAATTATCAATTAAATTCTAGATTAATGTGGGATAAAATGCATAAAATTAGATTTTATCATCTACCAACATATGGATCATATTGTGATCTCTTGACATGAGGATCACATAAGAATCTTTTATTTGCATAGCTAGTAAAATTAGTCACATTCAAATAAAATAAATACCACTTCTATAATACCTTTAAAATAACAAAAAATATGCTTTAACTTTATTCCAAAGTCTATATCATGCTAATTAGCAAATAATATATCAGGTTGTATGTGCATGGCTAGTGATGTCACTAAGATATGATATTTCTAGACTAAGTATTTATTCATCAGATTCTCTAGATCTAAACGGATCTTTAATCCACATCTAAAGAACTTGTAATTACCATAACACAAGATAAATGTAACTTATTCACATAAAAGTGCTGTAAGACTTTTTTTTTTCCAATAAGTTTCTTAATCCATATTCTAGTTTGTAGTCCAAGATAATCTTTTGTTTTTTTTTCAAACCTTTCATTTCAAATTATTTCTTTAAATAATTCACAACTTTTGAAAACTCTTTAGGAGTTTCGATGCTATCAATATAAATAGCATTAATATATAAAGGTAGAGTACAAAACAAGATTTAATAACAAGCCAACATGTGGTAGCTCCATTTCTTAGATAAATGTTTTTTATTTTTTATTTTTGTCAAAGTCACATTTCTACCCATGATCAATTTATTGCAATTTTCTCCTATAATGAGCCATATTTTTTCTATTTTTTGTAAAAACCAAAATACCCATTATTCGTAAATATTTTAAATTAAGAAATAAATAAAATTATATAACTTATCTTATCCCGAAAGTCATGGCATATATGCCGAGCATTGTGTGTTCAAAATTTGAAATCTATATTAATTTGATAGTATTATTTAAAATTAACTATGCTTGAAATTTAATTTTGACTGATCTATTAATGTATTGAAAATAGTATCCTGCTCCCCAAATCTAAGCTGTTATTTATAGCTGAAATATCTATTATTTTATTTTTTTTATTTATGAATTATTTTGAAATCTAATTCAAATGAAAAATTATTTTAATTTTGATACTTAGAATTAAAATTTATTATAAAATAAAATAAATATTAATTTTTAAGAAAAACAATTGATGTCTTTATGGATTAGCTTAATCAAAAAACTGAAATTAAAACTTAAACATATTAGTTGAGATATTTTGTTTATTGCTATTATGTAACTTTAACAATAGGAACTACTCAATTTCGTAATTTATTGAATAGTGAACCTATTTTATTTTTGATATGATATTTGTCTACTACTAATGATCTTAGACAGTGAATTTCCTAATTATCATTATGATAATCAACATATTTTATGTTTTATATTAAATACCTCATTTAATCTTAACTCCATGAAGTATGCAGATTTTGGAAGGAAGCAGGTGTGCTTCCAATGTTTGTGTATGGTGGGGGAGGGTTATGAGGGCTTATGATAGTTACTCAATTACTACAATTATTTAAATACCTATGAATGTTGCTGTGCACACTCCTTCTTTTCCTCTTTCTCATGAACTATGAAGATGACATGGCCATGTACTACAAATCACTACCACAAGATTACATTAGAAGTCTTATTTTATTATTCTCTATGGTGGTGGCCATGAGGCTCCATTTTTACTTGTGGCAAGGAAGATGACAATGAATGGGTTAATCACTAGGAAGGGTAGACAAGCCTATTTAGAGCAAGGAACATGGGATGGCATACATGCTATAGAATTAGTTTCCAACTATTGCTTTACCTCATTGGCTCATCATCATCTCTACCTCAAGTATTTATATATCCATATCCTAACTTTCCCATACCAAATGAAGAAGATAGGAGGGAGCTACGAATTGAGATGCAGAACACCGTCTTCAAATTTGTGAAAAGGAAATGACATGTCTAGTCTACAAGTTTATATTTTTTTTTTCATATTTTGTTTTGTTCTCTTTGTCCAAGTGTTGTTCCATATTTCCTCTTTGTTGCAATAATTGATTCATGAATTTAGAATGTATTATCCATTACTCAGAAGTTGCATTCTAGTCCTTTAGAAGTGATCACCATGGTAAAGGAGAAGTTGGTGGAAATTGATAGAAGGAAAGAGGCTTGGGCATTGTGAAGTTTCTAATAGAAAAGAATACTAGGAAAGTCATGCTTGTGATGAGCTAGTTGAGGACGCTCAAGTATCTGCTTGTATTGTAGAGTAACCTCTATCTTTACTCTATTTTCATCATACTTTAGCTTTTTTTAGAGATGAAGTTTCAATATCATTCTATGTCATCCAATTGTTTGGAAGTTCCAACATTTTAATGTGAGTACCATATAATTGATTAGCCTGAGATGTTGATATTTTTTTGTATTTATAATTTGATTTTGTATTATAATATTCCTTTCAAGAGATTGCATGATTTTTGAAGTTTTGTCTTGTATAATTGAATATAATGCTACCAAAGTTTATTTAGCATACATTTCAAGTTCCAGTTTGCAACCCTAGGTTATTATTGTAGTTCTTCCTTATAGTTTTTTTGTCTTCATAAAATATTTCTTGAATACAAATATTTTGATATTGATTTTGTAGTTTTATATTATTTTAAGTCTATATTTGAAGATTTCTACCCTAGACAAAACACAGCATATTGAAAACTGAAATTCTCATTACTAAACGAAATTGTTACATTGCCATTGACCTCATATCAAATGTCCAAGTCCAATGCCTATTTATAGACCCAGACTAAAACCAAAGAAATAAAGAAAGAAAACAAGAATAAAACACTATCTAACTAACCGAGCTCAGATGTATCAAGCAATACAACCTAGCCCAACTAACTCTAAATATGTACAACATTAATTCCTATTTCTTACACTCCCCCTCAAGTTTGGGGTTGTACATGTCTACAGTCCCTAACTTGCTTAACAATTTTCTTTGAATTTCTCCAGAGACAGCCCTAATGAGAATATCTGCCTGTTTTTCACACGACCTTACATGCCTCAAATCTATAAGCTTTGATTCCCACTTTTCTCTTATGAAATGACAATCCACTTTAATGTGTTTTGTTCTTTCATGGTAAACTGGATTAGCAGCAATATGAATAGTTGCTTGACTATCACAAAATATATTCACAGGATGTTCATGCAAAATATTCAAGTCTTAAAGCAATACTCTTGTTGAAACTATCTCAAATGTAGCCATGCTGAGAGCTCTATATTCAGCTTTTGTTAAAGATTTTGACACTGTGCTCTGCTTCTTTGCTTTCCACATTACTGAAGAGCCACCAAATTTCAACAGATAGCTTGTTACCGATCTCTTGGTAATTCCATAGGAAACCCAATTTGAATCACAAAAACATTCCAACACTGGTTCTCCTTCTGAGCTAATAAGTAGTCCCATTATAGGACACCCCTTCAGATATCTTACAACCCCTTTTGCTGCTACCATGTGCGCCTTAGTTGGATTATGCATCAACTGATTTAAGGTCTGCACACAAAAAGAAATGTGTGGATGAGTGATAGTCACATAAAGGAGCTTACTAATCAACTTTCTATACCTCTTTGGATTGCCAAGTAACTCATCTTCCTTACCCTTTCTTTCATCATGAGGCAACAATTTAAGATTTTGAGGCATAGGAATATCAAGAGGTTTACACCCACTCATCCTTGTCTCATTTAGCAAGTCAAGTATATATTTTCTTTGACACAGTATTATGCCTTTTTCAGATTTTGCTACCTTAATACCAAGGAAATATTTCATTAAACCAAGATCTTTGATTTTAAAACTATTATGTAAGAAATCTTTGGCATTTTGAATTCCCTTTTCTGAACTTTCTGTTATTAGGAGATCATCAACATATACTAGGATAAGAACAATTCCATCATTGAAATTCTTGATAAATAATGAGTAATCATTCTTACTTTGAGAGAAGCCACCTCTTACCAAGACCTTTGAAAGTTTTTGATCCCATTACCTAGAGGCTTGTTTTAATCCATAGAGAGATTTTTTTTTTTTTTAGTTTGCACTCCATGTTCTCCCCCTTACTTTCAAAACCTTGAGGGATTCTCATATAGATCTCTTCATTCAAGTCCCCCTGCAGAAAAGCATTTTGTACATCCATTTGGTAGAGATTCCACCTATTCATTATAGACAATTTAAGGACTAGTTTAACAGTAAATATCTTTACAACTAGGGAAAAAGTTCTCATGATAGTCAATATCTTCCCTTTGACTATAACCTTTTGCTACCAACCTGGCTTTATACTTTTCAACACTCCCATATGAATTATACTTGATTTTATACACCCATTTACATCCTATAGGTCTTATATTTTTAGGTAAAGGTACAATATCCAAAGTTTTGTTATTTTTAAAAGCCTTTATTTCAATTCTCATTACACTTACCCATTTTTCACCTAAAGCAGCCTGCTCATAACTTGTGGGTTCAGTTTCAGAATCAATAGAAGAAAGAAAGCACAAATAATCAGAGGAAAAACCATCATAATCAATGTATTTATGAATAGGATACTTCATCTACCTTGTTCAGTGGTGGTAGTAGAATAGATATATTCCTTTGACCATATAGGAGGACGCCTTTCCCTTGGAGGCCTTGGCTAGGTAGTGATTTGCTGATTAATCATTTGCTCAGGATGAGTACTCTCAGCAACTTCTTGCTATTCATTATGATCAGTTCGTGGCTCTCCATTATTACTTTCATCATTCAGTGTGGGTCTTAATGGAATCTGCTCTAGGTCATACGAGAACATTTCCTTTAAAGTATGATGGACTCCCCCTTGCTCCTTACTTATAGCATCCTTATAAGAAAATTTTTCTTCATGAAAGCTAATATGTCGACTCACCATTAGATTTTTATTTTTTAAATCTAGAAGAAGAAATCCTTTTTGATTTTTAGGATATCCTAAGAACACACAAGGAATAGCTCTTGATTGCAATTTACCAATAACTTTAAGATCTATTGCATAAGCGAGTGACCCAAAGACTCTTACATTGTTTAAATCTAGTTTAGTCTTGTAAACCTTTTCATATGGAGTTTTAAAGTCAAATATTTTAGAAGGTATTCTATTAACCAAATAAATAGCCATCTTAACACATTCTCCCCGGTATTGAATAGGAATGCTAGATTGTAGCATCAAACTCCTATGGAGCTGCATTATAGTTCTACGTTTTCTTTCAACAACCCCATTTTGCTAAAGTGTACAAGGGCATGTAATTTCATGAACAATACCTTTTTCTTGAAAGTAGAGTTTCAAATCATGATTTTTAAATTTTGTCCCATTATCACTCCTTATCCTCTTTGCAGAATCAGATTTGTTTTTCATCAAGAAAATCCGCGTTCTCCTAGAGAAATCATCAACAATAGTGAGAAAATATTGATACTCTTGATGGGTTGGTGTTCTATAAGGACCCCAGATATCAATGCGTAAAAGTTCAAAACAATTAAGTGTCCTTATATAGCTAGAATTGAAGGGAAACTGGGTTTGTTTAGATTGAACACAAATATCACAAGTCTCATTCAAAACACTACCATGTTGAATTACAAAATCAAGATGCTTCATTTCAGACAAAGGGGCATGCCCCAATCTCTTATGCCATAGAGCAATATCAGAATAGTTATATAACCTATAACTATTTTGGAGCACATTCACAGCATGACAATTCCTAGCAACTTTTAGAATATAAAGACCAACAAATTCTTTACCAATAAGCTTTATCCTCCCACCCCTTCATCAAGCAAAAGTCATGGAAAAAAAAAGAAGCCATACATTTATGTTCCTTAGTAAGCCTAGATATGGAGATCAGATTAAACTTCAATTATGGAGCATAGAGGATATCCACTAATAATATTTCATCTAATATTCTAGCCTTGCCTATATGTGTGACGGGAACATGTTTTCCATCTGGTATTTTTATAGATTTAATAGGTCCATGATATATTTGATGATTTTCTAAAAGATTTAAGCTACCAACCATGTGTGTTGTGGCTCCAGAATCCAAAATCCAATTGGTATAAGATACATTATGGGTTGCAGGAATAGCCAAATCAGTACCAGTAAGGGCGTGCCCGGTAGGTTCTGAATCTTTTTGCAGCAGTTCTAGTATTTTCTGGTATTATTCATATGTGAATGTAGAAGTAACTGAAGTTCCTTCATTGGTGTGAGCCTCTGAATCTTGTGTTAAATCCAAAGTGCTTTGGCTAGGTTGTTTATTTCAAGGAACAAAAAACCGGACCGGTCAATAAACCGGTTGAGACATTGGGTCAAAGGTTAATAGGTCAGACCAAGGTCAGCCCGAGTCAAACTGGTAATAATTAAAATAATATCATTTAATTAAAATAACCACCCGACAATTCTTAGGTCTTACAGGGAATGAGAGGCCTTCCACATAAGCCTTTGTTGCTAGAATAAGAAGTCTCGGGAAAGTCAATCAGAGGTTTGCCCTCTGGAATTTCCCCTTCAAGAGAATTGTCTAATAAATTCAGTTCTTTTAGGTTTCTCAGGTTCAGAAATCCACTGGGTATGTTACTTGTAAAGTGATTCTTCTGCAGCTTCAATCTCTCTAACGAGGTTAGATTTGCCAATATCTCCAGCAAGTTGGAGGCTAAATCGTTGAAGCTCAAATCCAAACTTTGAATTGATTTCAAACTCCCAATAGAACTTGGTAATCTACCTCTCAGAATGTTGTGAGACAAATTCAGAAATTGAATGTCACGTTGCCCTCCCACGCCAATGTCTTCAACCCCACTTGATTAATTAATTAATTAATTAATTTTTTCCTTTTAATCCTCTCTTTTCTTCATACATTAAAACTTTTTCTGTTTTTATTTTTTTACTTTTATTTCACATCCTCTATCTTTAGTCACATGGCCTGCTTTACTTTTTCAAGTTTTCAATTTTTTTTTATTCCTCCACTCTTTGCCTCCTGCCACACGGACCCATCATTTCAAGTTTTCATTTTTTGTTTTTATTTTTCTCCACTCTTTCCCTCCTGCTGCAGACCCATTAAATCACACCATTGCCTTTTGTTTCACACTTTCACTCCTCTGCACCTGCACATCGATCTTATCTCTTCTCACTAAGCCTTCGCTCTCTTCTTTGTTCTCTCTTCATCCTTACCTTCAAATCTTCAATCACGGTCTCTCTCTCCCCCCTCTCTTTTTCCTTATCTTCCATGAGCAACATGAGCTGAGTCAATGGGTTGAATACTGAGATGAAGATAGATAGTACTAACAGCGGCGGTGATAGAGCAAGAAGTAAAGAGTGAAGACCACGGCTTAGCAATTAATAGCAGCAGTGACAGAGTAAGAAGTGAAGAATGAAGACCACAAGTTAGCAACGATGGACACAGATAAGTTCTAGCATTCCAGATAGACTGGCAGAGAGATTTAGAGTTTCTTTTTTTTTTTTTTAGTTGTTTCTCCAAATATTCACTGTGTATAATTTTCTAAAAAATTTTTTACATGAAAAATGAGCTCATTTCCTGAGGATGGAAGATTGAAATAATCAAATCAATAAGCCATCTTAACCAGTGATTTACCCGGTTCTTACTGGTTGAATCAGTTTTTAATCAGTTTGAACATTGTCTTGTTTTTTCCCTCAACCAGACCGGATCAGAGACCGGTTCACCGGTTTTCCAGTTGAACTGGCCCGTCTGGTCTGATTTTTTCTTCATTGGTTTATCCTGTCTGCCTTTGTTACCCTTAAAATTTGCAGGATAACCGATTTTGGAAATAATTGTCTTTACTATGCCCCTTCTTCGTACAATGAGGGCATTCTGGAGCATTCTCTCTATGACCTCTGCCTCTCCCACACCTATGGCCTCTTGCTGCCATGGCGATTCCTTCAATAAGAGAATTCCTTTCATCATTAACAATAGACTTTTGTGCTTCATCTTGAATAATCATGGAATACGCCTTATTGACTGTTGGGAGAGGGTTTATGAGAAGTATTTGACTTCTGGCCTGAGTGTACAAATCATTGAGCCCTAACAAGAATTGAAGTAATTTTTGTTCTTGCATGATCAGGCATATGTACGAGATGTTTCACAAGTACAGGATGGAAGAATTACCAATGCAGACTGCTCCTCCCATAGCTCTTTCAACTTGGAGTAGTACACCGACACAGATAATGACCCTTGTCTCTGAGAAGTAATTTCCCGATGCAGAGTAAAAATATGAGCACTATTCTTCTTGTTGAATCTTTCTTTAAGATGGAACCACACATGATGCGCATTCTGAAAAAAAAAAATCCCATTTGCAAGTTCCTTTGATATTGAATTGAGTATCCATAAAAGAACAATGGCGTTACATCTTTCCTATTGTTTGTGTAATCCCTCTTCTTGTTCGGCCTTCTTGCATGTTCCATCAATGAACCCTCATTTGTTCTTCCCAAGAAGAGCAGTCCTCATAGATTGACTCCACACGGTATAATTTTCAGTGCCTGTGAGCGTATGATGAACGATGGAAACTCCTTGAGTATCTGATGGGTGTAGGAATAAGGGGTGAGTGAATAGAAGTGCATTGGCGGTTGTCTTCTGATCGGGCATTTTAATACAGAGAGCTAGGGCTTCGTGGAATGGTGAAGGCAAACCTTCGACTCTAATACCATGAAGACTTCTACCCTAGACAAAACGCGGCGTATTGAAAACTGAAATTCATTGTTACACTACTATTGGGCTCATATCAAATGCCCAGGTCCAATGCCTATTTATAGGCCCAGACTAAGACCAATAAAATAAAGAAAGAAAACAAGAATAAAGAACTATCTAACTAACCGGGCTCAGATGTATCAAGCAATACAACCCAACCCAACTAACTATAAATATGTACAAGATTAATTCCTATTTCTTACAATATTGTTAGTTCTTGATTTAGAATCTCTTTTTTATTTTTTTTAATGGGAATTGCTTATTTGCATGCTATAGAACTCTCTTTAGACAGGGCGACTAAGCTTGAAATTATTGCCCATGGCAACTACTTTTAACTTTACAAGAGTATATTTTTGTGCGGTTTTCAAAATAGTTTAACTCACTATATTGTTTCTATTAATTTTTCTTATATTAAATAGTCTACTTTTACAATACAGAATAAGATATCTTATTTGTCTAAGATATAATTATTGACCATGACATTATTTATGTAATTATTGAATATAATCAAATATTTGAGTTTCAATCTATTAAATTTTTTGCCTCCATTAATTTAATCTTTTTAAAGGAACATCCATTTACATACGTACATAGCATATTTTTAAAAATGTTGATGAAAGATCTACATATATTTAATATTTCAAAAGCCTATGAATATTTTATTCTTAAATTAAGTTGAAATCATGACTTGAAATAGAAATGTAATATTCAACTAATTATTTTGTGGTGATTGATCAACTTTTTATCTCATATTAAAAAAAAAAAAAAAAACCACCAACCTATGCGGTGCACTGGAAATGTTCTAGTTAGTTATAAATACAAGATGGTTTTTCTATTCTTATTTTTGCATTCTTTATGCTTCATTTTGCATTTGCGTTTCTTTTCTCTATTTGGTTTTTAGTATATATCCACTATTCTTGAGTTAAGATTATTTTAGTTAATACATTTATTTAGTTAATTTTTTAGTCGTTGACGAGAGTCCTAAGGCCTGATGGATCTATTTGCATTATGGGTTTATATGAACTACGTCAATAAGGGGCATGAAACTTATTTACCATTATACTAAAAATATCTATATCTAGTATGGTTTTGCATGTGGCGTTGGTGTAATATAAATGACTCTATGCCTTATGTTGAATATGAGCTAAGTTAAACTTTAATATTTATGATACATTGTTGCGAGTATACGTCACTTTAGTAAGTTATTGACTTGCTACCTAGCTAATCAGAGGACCCTTCCTTAGGCAAATTCCTCCTTTTGCTCCTGGGAATATGGGCATTTACCGTCTTTTAGGCGGTACCCACCAGTCGTGACCACTTAACGATATACTCTTTTTTTTTTTTGGGTTGGCGGGGGGTGTACCCCGGTGAAGAGAACGGGTCACCGGATTCATGAACTTTCTACACCAGTTACAAGAAAACCTTATATAGAAGACATTAAAATGAAAAAAAAGGAAAAAAAACATAAAAATGATAGTTAAATAATAAAATCTCCAAATAGTCACTTAAATAAACAAAATTCCAGTTTAAGTATAGGTGACCAAATTGATATTTGTAAATTTGTTAAAATAACCATAATGTCCTTTCCTTTTTTTTTTAAAAATACCAAACACCCTCATTAGTTGGTCGTTCACCGGAGCTCCAATGTAGGTAGTGGCTGTCGGAGTTCAGGTGGGCTGTTGTCATCAGAGCTCCAGCAATTGGCTGACTGGCGAGGGTACTTGATTTTTTTTTTATAAAAAAAGGCAAAGGCAATATGATTATTTTAGTAAATTTGCAAATCCCAATTTGGTTACTTATTTAAGGATTTTGAAATTTATGAATTATTTTTCTGTCATTTTCCCTCAAAAAATTTATTTTTGTAAGTTATTTTAATCTTTCAACAGTGACCAATCAAGTAACAATTGTAGAAAGTTGTTTGATTTCATTTTTTAAAAAAATTCTGTTTATCATCTTTTACACCAATTATACAACTACTAGTGTAGAAAGTATTTTACAACCAATGAGGAAGGGAATTTTTTTTTTAATACCTGTTATGTTTAGAATCAGTGTAAAATGTCCATTAGTCTGTCAATTTAATTATGAAGTTGCCCCGGCGTACATATACTTTCTACACCATCTCCACACTGGAAGTGATATAAAATAAAGCTTGCTAATTAAATACTACCTTTGATCTTTAATATAAGACTCAATTAACCATTTCAAAAAAATTAAGAAAGTTAAAAAATTACTCAATGGGAAAAAGACAGAAAAATGCACTTTTAACTTCAGAAGCCCAAAAACATCCGCTGAATTCAACAAATCCCATTTTGGTACCATGAGACCAAATTGGGATTATTATGTAAAAAGAAAAGACCAAATTGCCCTTCATTTTAAATATTATTTTAAAAATATCACAGCCCCTACTGGCCGGCCGGTCACCGGAGCTCTGGCGACCAGCTGACAATTGGTCACCAGAGCTCCGTCGGTCGAAATTTTTTTTTTGAAAATTTTTACAACTTCAATATAACGGTTAATAACTTTTGTAATGCTATTAACAACTTCAGTATAGCAATTAACAACAGCTTTTCTGGAAAATTCAACAAACTCTGGCGACCGGAAACAATTTTTTTGAAAATTTTTACAACTTCAATATAACCGTTAACAACTTTTGTAAAGCCATTAACAACTTCAATATAGCAATTAACAACAGGTTTTCTAGAAAATTCAACAAACTCCGGCGACCGGAAACAATTTTCTTGAAAATTTTTACAACTTCAATATAACGGTTAACAATTTTTGTAATGCTATTAACAACTTCAGTATAGCAATTAACAACAGCTTTTCTGGGAAATTCAACAAACTCCGGCGATCGGAAACAATTTTCTTGAAAATTTTTACAACTTCAATATAACGGTTAACAACTTTTGTAATGCTATTAACAACTTTAGTATAGCAATTAACAACAGTTTTTCTGGGAAATTCAACAAACTTCGGCTACCGAAAATAATTTTTTTAAAAATTTTTCAACTTCAGTATAACGGTTAACAACTTTTGTAACCCTATTAACAATTTCAGTATAGCGGTTAACAACAGGTTTTTGAGTTGTATAATTTTTCAAAAAAATCTGTTGTTAACTGATATACTAAAGTTGTTAATAGCGTTACAAAAGTTGTTAACTGTTATACTGAAGTTGTAAAAATTTTATAAAAAAAATTATTTCCAGTCATCGGAGCTTGTTGAATTTCTCAGAAAACTTGTTGTTAACCGCTATATTGAAGTTGTTAATAGGGTTACAAAAGTTGTTAACCGTTATATTGAAGTTGTAAAAATTTTCAAAAAAATTATTTCCGGTCACCGGAGTTTGTTGAATTTCCCAGAAAACTTGTTGATAATTGCTATATTGAGGTTGTTAATAGCATTATAAAAGCTGTTAACTGTTATATTGAAATTGTAAAAATTTTCAACTTCAGTATAACGTTAACAATTACATTTTTTTTGAAAATTTTTACAACTCCAATATAACGGTTAACAACTTTAATATAGCAGTTAACAACAAGTTTTTTGAAAAGTTCAAAAAGTGGCTTTTTTATAACTTCAGTAATGCCTTTAACAAATTCAAAAACCTGTTGTTAACCGCTATATTGAAGTTGTTAATAGGGTTACAAAAGTTGTTAACTGTTATACTGAAGTTGTAAAAATTTTCAAAAAAATTGTTTCCGGTCGCCAGAGTTTGTTGAATTTCCTAGAAAAGCTGTTGTTAATTGCTATATTGAAGTTGTTAATAGCAGTACAAAAGTTGTTAACCGTTATATTGAAGTTGTAAAAATTTTCAAAAAAATTGTTTCCGGTCGCCGGAGTTTATTGAATTTCCCAGAAAACCTGTTGTTAATTGCTATATTGAAGTTGTTAATGGCATTACAAAAGTTGTTAACGGTTATATTGAAGTTGTAAAAATTTTCAAAAAAATTGTTTCCGGTTGCCGGAGTTTGTTGAATTTCCCAGAAAAGCTGTTGTTAATTGCTATACTGAAGTTGTTAATAGCATTACAAAAGTTGTTAACCGTTATATTGAAGTTGTAAAAATTTTCAAAAAAAAAAATTTCGACCGACGGAGCTCCGGTGACCAATTGTCGGCTGGTCGCCGAAGCTCCGGTGACTGCCGCCGCCGGAGGTCCGGTGACCGGCCAGTAGGGGCTGTGATATTTTTAAAATAATATTTAAAATGAAGGGCAATTTGGTCTTTTCCTTTTACATAATAATCCCAATTTGGTCTCATGGTACCAAAATGGGATTTCTTGAATTTAGCGGACGTTTTTGGGCTTCTGAAATTAAAGGTGCATTTTTTTGTCTTTTTCCCTTACTTAATTATGATATATATTACATGATCTTTATAAAATATTTAAGTGTACCATTGAATTATATATCAGTTTATAAGTTAATTACGCAAATTAGTTTAGACAAAATCATAAATATGAATATTTTAAATTAATTTTTTAAGTTTAATTAATCTCTCCAAATTAATTAATTGGGTTTTATATTAAAAGCCAAATTTAGTAGATTACCTTCTTCAGCTATGCTTTGCTCGCACCGATTTATTCTCATTTGACTTCTTATATTAAACTATGCTTGTGAACCACTGGCAAAGAAAAATCCTCCCTACCTGGTTACTGAGTAAATTTTGTTTGTGGGTATTTGCCGGGATACATTCAATTTACTGTTAACCAACAACGCACTTCGTCCTTTACCAACCAATGCATAGGACCCTTCTCAGTTCTCAACCTCATTGATTAATCCTAACCTAATTACTCTCTCCGTCCCATGTTATAAACAACATTGGAACTCATCACATAGATTAAAATGTTAGTTAAAATTAGTTAAAGATAATAAGTATGTAAAAATTAAAAGTTTTTCCACTCAAATGCCCCTATTTATGAGGGGAGAGAGTATAAGAGAGAGAATAAGAAAACTATTATAATAAAGAGAATTATAGAAGAGAGAGAATGTGTGATCGAGAGATGATGGTTTGAGAAATAAGATAATAAATATGTTAAATATTAAAATAAGTAATTAATGAGGGCAAAATAAAGAATTCGCTACAAAAATTTAAAACAACTTGTAAATATTGCTTATATTTAAGAACAAGAGGGAGATAGTAATTGTTGCTTATAATATAAGACAGAGGGAGTATAGTCTAACTACTACCACCCATCCGAAATATAATATTCATTTAGAATGTAAATTGCACTAGGATTTTATATTTAGGACTAAAAATAATAATACTTTCAATTTTTAATATAGGACTAAAAATAATAATACTTTCAGTTTTTAATATAAGGGTTTGTTTGATGTTTATTTTGGTCCTAAATATAAAACTCTAATTCACTTTATCTCTCATATTTATCCATTTTTTCTTAGGGTAATCCTTGTGATGATGGTAATTCTAGCTAATACACTTGATTAGCAAAGATATTTCAGAAAAGACAACACTTATTTATTACAAATAACTAACTTAACTAATTTCTTTAATCTATTCAAATTAGTCGACTAACTCTTGTATTAAGGACCGAAGGTAATATGTTTGAATGAAATAGTTCATTGTGATTCATTGTCACAAAAAATATTTTCTATTCAAAAGACTAGGATCATTTTACCCCTTAAGGGACCAAAATTTATGATTTAAAAGTTGAGAGATCAAAATCAAAATAAAAGTAAACTTAAGGGATCAAAAATTATATTAACCCACATCTTATATTTAAAATCAAATTCAACTCTTAATCAACTCATATTAAGAACCGGAATTTAAAAAAAAATTCAACGATGGAGCTTGTCCACAAAGAGAGGATATTGTTTAAGGTTGGGTAGAATGAAATAGGGCTTTATTCCTCTTGCAATTTATTCTCATGCCAAGGAAAGCGTTTGTACGTCATCTGCGAACTTATCATTTTTTTTTTCCATTTTCCCACCAATTTATTCTCATACAACTCCGTAAATTGCCGCAAAAATTAATCCCCATTGGATTCTCTTTGTCTAATGATTGACTGATAATATGAGAAAATTACAATCAGGTTCTAAAGAATGGATCTAATTATCCTAAAATTCATTGAATTGAAAAGCAGACAATGACAAGTTTAAGAGTAAGATGATAACATGTTGGTTACTTGTCATTGAGATTTTTTTTATAATTAAATTTCTTTTTTGAGACCTCATAAGAATTTCCCTTAGGAATATCGAGGACAACTATGCGATAGAACATAAAATAGTTTAATGGTTGACATTCCACAAAGGGAATCAACACAAAAAAAAACAATAAAGTTGTTGGGATAAAATGCAGAAAGTGGCCAATCAAAGAGAAGATTCAGTAATCAGTTATTCACACCCTCTCTAATTGCATTTGTCTTTTTTTCCCCCTACTAGGCATAGGTATTTTCTTAATGAAAACAACTGCGTTCGAAACACTGTGGGGCACTAATAACAGTGAAATGAAGATTAATCTTGTCATTCAACTTCTTAAATTAGTGAAGAGGAACATTTGATGATATACCCTTTTCTTTTATACAACGGAAAGATCATATACTATATCCACAAATGAATTCTAAATACAAGATAGAGTGAACAAGACAAAGCATCTTCGGCTTGATTGTTCCTCCCTAGTTTATTCTCAATAATGAAGTGAAAAACTTCTTAGCATTCATTCGTTGCATTTATTTCTAGTATTAGAAGTTCTCTTTGTTCTATTTAGTGCTTCGACTGTATGATATACTCTTTTGAGAGTTTTACAAGCATTCAATTCTCTTTTTCTTGTGAGAAATGCTCAAGGTGAGGTATCCTTGACTGAAATTGTTGGAGATAACAATCTACAAGGGTTGAGAAAGATATCAAGAGTAAATCAATCTGGTGTCATATTGTAGCTGCAAGTGCCCATTTGTGAAAATCTTGCAAATAGTGAAAATCCCTTATCGTTTACTTGACGATTGGGTATATGCCAAGTGGTTTGGGGTCAACCAATATAAATATTTTGTCTCTGCTCTCTTTTAACTCATTGCTAATTCATTTCAGATCTCATTTTATACATTGCTTCATTCTCCCAACTTGTCAACGTTGCACTGTTTTCGATTGGGAAAAAGGGTTTTAATGAAGTTTTATAAGGTACCTAATTCACTTCCCTTCTTGAGCGTTGGCCATACTGCAAGAAGCATAGTAGACCAGCCAAGGAACCAGCCTAGAAACATTATTTTAATGGCACAATTCGCATGACAAGTATTTATGCTCTTATTTATGCGTTTAGTTAAGCTCTTCTAGCAAATTGAACTTACTGTTCAAGACCAGCAACAATCGTATTTAGTCAGATACTCAGCAACAAAATAATGGGATGCATTGGCCAATTAAGCGCTCAAAAGTAGTAAAGAGATATGGGGAAGCAAAATTATTGGACACAATGTCTGTCCAAACTTGACTGCCACTCAAGCATTTTATCAAACACATGCCAGGCGTATGCTATAAATTGAGCTGAAACATAACAGTTGTGTGGCTTTTCCGATCAAACTCTCTCTGGCTTTTCTTCTCTCTTCGGCTTTCTTCTCTCGACCTCTTTTGCTCTCTATCGATGGGAGTCACGAACTTCTCTTCCCGATGAGAAATCATATTGAATCGTCTATTTTACCTCACCATTTGCTTGATTGAACCTTCCCCTATCATCATTTTTATGCGTCTCTGTATCACTGTTTCAACTGCGCATCCAGCCAGGCTTCTGTTTTCAGCCAACGTTCATAATGGAAGACAAGGGAAGAGATAGGTTAGCCGATAGCTTCCTCAATTTTTCTTCAGCCGTCATGCCTCCTCATTTTCTCGCTTTATCGCTCTGCTTCTTGACGCCAAAGTGGAAAACTCAGGTCAGGGATTTTACAATTAAGGTGCGAATCGAAATCGGTTCACCATTTTCCATTTCATATCTAATAATCGATAATAAACGTGATTCTTAGGAGGAACCGGGGAAAAGATTTCAGAGCTGGGGGCGATTGAGCGATGGATAAGAGATTTGAAGAGGTTACCTGCATTTCTCATATCCATCGCCTTTCGTCCTCCTTGCAAGTGTTTCTCTATAGGCTAACTTCTGAATAGAAATTGAATTTGAATAGAAATTGAACTCTGTGGATCCACTTTACCTTCCGTACCCTAAGTCAATTCTTGTTGTTGTTACCCAGAAAGTTGTTTGACCAAGCTGCTGAAAATTTGGTGCTAACAAAATGTAGAAAATGGGTTTCAGATGATCGATAATACTCCTCTGCATGTTTCGTATTACAGAGTTCATATTTCTTTATGGTAAATGGTATGGGTATGGTTATACTTACATGGACGATATTTAGCTGATAACGAACACAATGTTATGGTAATTTCTTCTTGTTCAGATTCATAGTTTGGATTGGCTCGTTGATATTTGATTATGAATGTCCAGTGACTGACCCTTTGCTGAAGGATTTTGAGTAGTGTGCCCACCTCAGATCAGACTCAGGTATGGTCCTAGTTCTTCCCCTTTTCGCCCAATAGTGCGATCCTCATGGGTATATATATTGAAAAAGTTGGTGGATTATGAATGTGATAAAAGCAAAACTCATTCGGACTTCTTGCATTTACTTATTTTAATTGTTTATAAGCATTTTCATATAAATTGGAAAAAAAATTTATTATATACTACCTTCTGTCTTTAATATAAGACCCGGTTTGATTTTTAGTTTGGTCCTAATTATAAGACCTCAATTCATTGTCTCTCATATTTATGCATTTTTTTTCAAAATAATCCTTCTAATAATGATAGTTTTAGCCAATACACTTAATTAGCAATGATATTTTAGGAATGACAATACTTATTTATTATAAATAACTAACTTAACTTACTTTCTTAATCTCCTCAAATTAGTCAACTAGGTCTTATAATTAGGATTGGAGGTAGTATTTATCTAGTATTTCACAAATTATAATTGAAAAGTTGTTGAGCATACCTGAATTCATATTATTCATATTGGATCTCCTACATATGTGAATTGAATCCTATACACGCCACTTGTTTACCAATTTCCATGAGATTCTGGGGAAAAAATTTATTAAAAAAAAATAGTACTGAATGAAAATTGCTATTTATGTGGAAGACAAAATGACAAATATATTGTGCATTTGATGGATATATATGAGAAGGATAATCATAATTATTTATTACTCCTTATAGAGTAAATTACACGGGTCTTATAATTAGGACACGATGAGTATATTAGAATTAGGAGTGTTCAATTTGTTTCATCCCAGTCCCGATGAGTTTGGGACGGGACAAGACGGGACAAAAAAAATTTTGAGACGGGACACTAACCGGAACGAGGCAGGACGCGCCAGTTTTTTTTTAAAAATAATTTATTAATAATTATTATTAGATTATTCAATTTACTTATTAATAATAATTTTTATTTTTATGATGATTTTTAGCTCTTAAGTTATAATATGATCTCAATAAAATCTCCTTTCTCAATAAAATAATTCATAAAGTTATTATATAATGTTTCTTTTACGGTATTTTTTTATAGTATTATTTTTACACCTTTTTTATACTATATAATTAAGCTTTCTACATAATATTTTTTTTACAATGTTTTTATCTTTAGAAGCTCAATAAAAAATAAATATTATAACATAAAAAAAATTCATATAAAAATTATAGTACTTTTTTTAAAAAAAAAGAGGAAGCGGGATGAGACAAGACATGAGACAAAATCCCAATCATGTCCCTGTTCACCTGGACAGGACCAAGACACCGGTTCCATCCCGTAAATACCCCTAATTAGAATATAAGTACACGTGAGTCAGATTTTATACAGAGATCAAGCTATATGTTGAAATTGTTCAAAATTCTTCGTTTCGTTCGTGATCGTTGTGTTTTCAAATTTTACTTGTGGAATGGGAGTTCTGCTTTTGAAAATTTTGCTTGTCAAAATGAAATTGCGGAAAAATATGACAAGCCCATTAGTGATTTTACGCCTTTTAAGTAATTACAAAGATTAATCACTTGCCTTTTATGGCAAGCTTATGGGCATATTCATGCACTTTCGAAGATGGAAATATCGGTCATTAGACTATATGTTGAAACTATTAAAAATTCTCCTTGCTTCATTGAGAAGTGTGAGTGTTATTTTTGAAAATTTTACTTGTTGAATGGGAGGTTGGAATATTTTATTATTAAAATTTTGCTTGTCAGGATGAAAGTGTAGAAAATATGTCGAGGCCTTTTTTTTTTTTTGCCAAAATGTCGACGTCAATTCAAAAACAAGTTTATAGACTCATAACTTTTTCAGAAGGGTTTTTTTAATTAATTTCATTTTTTTTGGCCAAAATCATTTATATGTATTTCTGACATTATATTTTTTATTTCAAATTTTAGATGTAATGAAATCAAATCTGAATCTTGAAAACAAAATGCTGGCAGAAAGAAAGAGGTTTTGTTCCTTTGCTTGCTTCTAAAATATTTCATCAAGGCAATGATATATTATATGTTTTAAAATTTTAATTGACTCTTGTTTTTTCTTCATTTTAAACTAAATCTTAGAAACACAACTTACCTAATAAATCATGTGCCACTCAAACAAATTTTAATAAATTTTTTCAACGAAAATTTTCTTTTAAATTAGAACCAAGCGATGACTATTCAGTTAACTAAAAGGAAGTTTTAATCTTCGTTGTTTAATTTTAATTCTAATTTATTTAATAAAAATTACCTGGACAATATCTCCTTGTCAAATTGTAGTTATGGCTTTATTAGCACCATTGTGAAAACAAGCGTGACATGTGTCAGCTTTGAGATGACTTATTCAGTATCACAAGACTTTGTCAATTGGAACAACTTTTGAGAAATAGATATTCAAAGATTATATGCTGCGAGAAAGTTGAAAATTGAAAAAAACCATTCACGGAAGATCATAGCTTCTGTGTCTCGCGGCTGCTGGGCTCTGATGCTCAAAAGTCAATTGACTTCAACTTTTCTTGTGCCAGCCAGAAGCGTCTTGATGGCCAGCAGCTCGTGTGAGGATTTTTTTTTTCTTTTCAGAAAACACCATTAAATTATTTTATAGACCTAATTAATTAATTTGAGTAGATTAAAAATATTAGTTAAATTAGTTAATATGATATATTTTTTTAAGACACCCTAAATATTTTTCTTAACCCATTTCTTTCCTCTCCTATTTAATTATTGTTGGAGGAGTATCAATAGGATTAATCTGAAAAGAAAATTGATAAACATGTTAAGTATGTCTTACATATAATAACAATATCTCTTATATTAAGTTTTGTTTTTTTTTTGCTACGTGATATTTTGTACAAACTTCTTCGCATAATTTAACAGCTTGTCTTTTGATGAGATATGCGCACGCGCACACACGGATTGTTAGATTACGTACTCAAGTTCCTTTCTTGCTTTCCTATCCGAGATGCTTCACTTTATTAACCATCGCTGGTCGCCAGAACCAAATTTGCAACAGCACTGGTGGTTCTTGGTGAAGTTAGGGGTAGACCAGGTCCCAGGACAACTAATCATGGCAGCAAAAGAACTGCTTACTTTGTTTGTCATAATCCATCACTGCTTCTTGTTTTGCGCAGCTACTGATATCATAACCACTGACAAGCCTCTAAGTGATGGTGATATTCTCATTTCTAAGGAAAATAAGTTTGCTCTTGGGTTCTTCGCTCCAGGCAAATCAAACTATCGCTATGTAGGAATTTGGTACTACAATTTGCAACAGCAGACTGTTGTTTGGGTTTCAAATAGAGACAATCCCATGAATGACACCTCTGGAGTTCTCTCTATCAGCTCAAATGGAAATCTGGTTCTGCATGGTAACTATTCTGACATGCCCCTCTGGTCTACGAATGCTTCTGTCACTGTTCCAAATACAGAAGTTATGGTTCAACTCACAGATTTAGGTAACCTCGTTTTGATTCAAAATGATTCCAAAACTATTATCTGGCAGAGCTTTGATCATCCTACCGATACCTTGCTTCCGTATGCCAGAATTGGAGTCAACAAAAGAACTGGTCAGAGTGAGTTCTTGCAGTCATGGAAGACCGAGGATGATCCTGGAACAGGAAGCTTCTCTGTTGGGTTCAATACTAGTGGGAAATCCCAGTTGTTCTTGTACAATAATAATGCCCCATGGTGGCGTATTGGATCCTTCAACGGCGAAATGTATGTTGGCAATCCGTTTATGAAACAAGCAATGGCAAGTGATTTCAATATGACCATCTTGGATGATGACAATGAGGTTGCGTTTAGATATAACGCTTTTGACAAGACAATTATTGTGCGGGCGGTAGCTCTTCAATCTGGATCTTTTCAAGTACTGATATGGGATTCTAATAAGATACAATGGAATCGATACTGGTATGGTCCAAAAGTAGATTGTGACATGTATGGTTCCTGTGGGGCCAATGGAAACTGTGACTCTTATGACTATGCGTATTTCAAGTGTTTCTGCCTACCTGGGTTTGAACCCAAAAATCCAACAGATTGGTATCAACATTTCCATCGAACAGAGGGTTGTGTGAGGAAGAAAGGGCCATCCGTGTGTGGGAATAATGGAGAAGGCTTTGTCAGAGTAGAAAGGGTTAAAATTCCTGATACATCTTTAGCAAATGTTAATATGAATATGAGTGTGGAAGAATGTAAACAAGAGTGCTTGAGAAACTGTTCTTGTAATGCCTATGCAGCTGCAGATGTGAGAAATGGAGGAAGTGGGTGCTTAGCTTGGCATGGGACTTTGACGGACACAATGGTTTTAAGTGATGAAGGCCATGATTTATATGTTCGTGTTGATGCCACTGAACTTGGTAATTACAATATTTTAATTCTTTGTTTATTTATTTTTCCTCCTCTGTTTTATGCTCTGTGTTTATGACTTCTTTCTTCCAACTCTTCCCAGCAAAATATGCTAGGAAATCAAAAGGAGAGCTTTCCAAGTTTGGGAAAGTGGGAATAGCAATGGCTTGTGTCGCTTTGATTGCTCTTCTCACCACCTTATCTGTATATTGCATTCGGAAGAGAAAAACAAGAGGTGACTATTTCATTTCATGTCTGACTTCCTTATGGTTTGTAATTTGGATGTTCTTTCACTTAATAACGACTCTTTTTCACTAGGACCAAAAGTCATTATTTAGCCGATTTATTTCGTTTTGCCTATACGCAGTTTTATATGTTTCTCCGCCATTTTCCCTTAGTTTGTTCTATGTTGTTTGGGTAGTCTCTTCCTTGGTTTTTTTGTTAAGGATAAGTTGCATTTGTTAAGTACATGAGCAATAAAGTCACATTTGTTAAGGATATTGCCAGAGAATTTGATCGAAACCTTCGTGTTTTTATTGATTACAGCTGTATTAGATGTTTTCGAGACAAAATTACTTGTTTAATCACAGTTTTGCCACCCAACACATTGATAAAGGTAAATAAGAAAACAAGAAAGACACGGCAATCTCAACAAGTCCTCTGACCAAAAGAAATCTCAGCAGGTCCCACCTCATACGCATTAACTTAGTCGCCTAACACATACTCTGTTGCCAACTCACCCCTCCTACTTGTCTTTTTTCTGCTATAAATTTGGGCTGGCATTCCAAGTCCAATATTATCCCCAAACCCATCAGAATTGTTGGGTGCTCAAAAGTCAAAAGTCAATGATAATGGATTAATACCCATGAAGGGCTCAAAAGTCCGTGCCAAATGACTTATTAAAATAGCAAAAACGCTAGGGGAGCATGGTCATCTAATTCTTCAAGCATTAATCTTGAAATAAACTTTTTTTGGATAAAGGGTTAAATGCTTTTTCCTCCCTTCTTGATACTACATTTTCAAATGTTCTTACAGACACTTCATTTCTTGTTTTTATTAATCTCAGATGAAATTGGAGAGCAAGAATTAGAGTTAGATTCCCCAACGAATCAAGAACGATATGGTGAAGATGGAGGACAATCAAGCTTAACATTTTTCAGCATCAAAACCATAATGACTGCAACAAACAATTTCTCAAATGAGAATCAACTAGGGCAGGGTGGATTTGGTTCTGTATACAAGGTAAGTGAACTGTTCAAAAATCCTGTTGCTATGCAGTTGGTAATGTAAGGGAACTCTGAGGCAGGTTGTCTTGCACATCAATAAATAGCAAGGTAGTAATAAGCCCACTTATTATATTTTTATATCTCATATTGGTTATAGTATGATATAAATCTTATGATATCTCAGGGCTTACTAGATAATGGACTAGATATAGCAGTGAAAAGATTGTCACAAGGTTCTGGACAAGGGATTGGAGAGTTCAAGAATGAAATTAGATTAATTGCAATGCTGCAACATAGGAATCTTGTTAAGTTGCTTGGGTATTGCATTCATAAGGAAGAAAGGATGTTGATATATGAATACCTACCCAACAAAAGCTTGGACTTCTTTCTCTTTGGTGCGTGTTCTTCTCCTTCTCTTTCTTTAGACTAATTTTGCTTTCAGATATCACACTTTCAATTAACATACCTCAATAAATTAGAGAATTGTGAAAAAAAATTTATATGCGTAGTCTCCCCCCCCCCCAAAAAAAAAATCATCAAATTTGGAATATACTCAAGATTTCTAATCTATTCTTGTGAAATCATAGAAATGTTTAGTGGCAATACTTTGAAAGGGCTCAGTATTCGTTTTCAACTCTTCATCAATATGTATCAAAGACAGCTATAGGAATGTATAATCAGTAAGTGCTACTTTTTTAGACTTAACGTTTTCACAATTACAAGGGTTCTATATGATTCCAATGAGTTTCTAGGAATCGAAGCTAGATAAGATTCTTGAAAATATTTTTTCTTGCATAAAAAATAAAATTTTATAGCCTTGAACGCCTATTGTATCATACTTGATTTGTGTATGTGTTCGAACTAGATTAGATTAGCTTTCCATCATTTTCAATGTTAATTATTTTATGGTTCATTGCAGACTCAAATCATAGAATGTCATTAGATTGGGACACACGTTTTCATATTATTTTTGGAATTGCTCGAGGTCTTCTCTATCTTCATCAAGATTCAAGACTGAAAATAATTCATAGAGACCTTAAAGTTAGTAATGTTCTTTTAGATGCTACAATGAATCCCAAAATTTCAGATTTTGGCATGGCTAGAATATTTGGTGAGGATCAAGTCCAAGCAAAAACTCGACGAATTGTTGGAACATAGTAAGGACAAAACCATTCCACAAATTCTAAAACAAAACAATTGGGTTTCACAACAATGTTGTAACTATTTTCCTTATTTCAGTGGTTACATGTCTCCAGAATATGCAATGGCAGGACAATATTCAACAAAGTCTGATGTTTTTAGCTTTGGTGTTCTTTTGCTGGAGATTATCAGTGGCAAGAGAAATACCTATGGTGATAAAGAAAGATCATCCCTAAATTTGATTGGGCAGGTAACCAAATAAAACTACAATAGTGAAATTTAAACATAATCATTGATCTTTTCCTTCTCCTCTCATAACCTTGAAAGCTCCGGAACCTATTTTATTGAATTTTGGTGCCACCATTTTAAGTAATAATATGGCATTCACTTAATTTGTAGGTGTGGGACTTATGGGGAGAAGGAAAAGCCTTGGACATAATGGACTCAACACTTGGCAAATCATATCCTCTTGACACATCCCTAAGGTGTATACAAATTGGGCTCTTGTGTGTGCAAGAAAGTGCCTTCTATAGACCATCCATGTTAGACGTCATTTTCATGCTTGGCAATGAAGTAAGCATACCGTCACCTCACAAGCCTGCTTTCCTATTCAATTATGAAATAAAGCATTTAGAGTCTTCATCATCGGGAGATCCTTCAATAAACGTTATGACTACTTCAATCGATGCTCGGTAACCATGACTTGGGAGATATGAGAAATGTACTCAATCGATCATCTTATGTCTTTTTTGTTGTTAGATACTTAGATTTGGAATTTTGGATTATTCTACTTGACTTTGTATCAAGGTTTGTATTATAATGCATAGATAACTAAAAAATGTTCTTTTTATTTGGAAAAAAGGGTATTGTAGTTGCCGTAATTGAATGGCTTTATAGGTGAAGTTAATTCTTTGGTTTGTATAGTTTGCATCATTTGTTGATTTGGTTCCTATAATTTACTATTCTTAGTTCTAGACATAAAATTTAGTTTGCAATATGCAATTTACACTACAAACTAGATCTTATATTTTAAAATAAATATAGTATTTCGTTTTAATGTTATCACTATATCGAAATGCTTCAATGTTACTCCCATTGCTTTTGAAACAATAAATCATCAATCCCCACCGTGTTTCCTATTATCAACATCATCAAAAGTAAGGGGAGATATGGATCTCTATCTCGTTAGAAAAACCGTCTATGAGCTTTCTCAAATTCATTCAATTACATAACTAAGCCAATTTCATTGTGGGCCAAGCAGTAAAAAACATTTCGAATGGAGGAAAGCCAATAGAAAGAAGGGTAAAAAGATAAATTTATTTATTATAATACTAAAAACAAGCACCATACATCATAAAAAAAATATTACATGCAAAAATGTACATGAACATTTTAAATCGAGGCAAAAATGCCATCTCCTTTAAATGCTTCAACCGTCCGTTTATTTTTTTCCGCGGATCTCATCAAATGTACAGGTATCAGCTTCTAATTCCTCTTATGATCAACTATCTCATCCTTTCTCTCTCTCTCTTTCTTCTTTCTTCCCCTCTTATCCTTCATGTCTCTCATCTCCATCGACTCTCCCTGTCAGCTCTCACCTTCCCCGTCAACTCTCACACCCTCTCATCAAAAAACAGAGCAATCAAAGTTTGATACAAAACAGAGTCAGCTCAAAGTACGGGAAACTAAAGGGTAAGACTTGATTAGAAGCGTCATCTCATAGACGGATGCTTTGTGCAAACAAAAAAAACAAAAAGCTTCATAATCTATTGTTTGGAATAAACTCTAAACTTACGAGTCAAAATAAAATCCAAACAATCAATTAATTCGTCTTATTAATCCCTCTGGGACAATAGAAAAAACCAATCACTTATAGCCAGCTTAATTGCTGCCGGAATTTCATAGCCAGAATAATGAGATAGAGGAAGGAGTAGAGAATCTCAAAGCAGATGCATAATTTATTTATTAGAGTGAATAAAGCAGTTATACAATGATAGAAACAAAGCAAATCCGAACTAAATGAGGAACCTGTTTTTTTTTTTTCCTTTTCTTTTTTCTTCGTCATAATCTAAACAAAGGAACCAAAGCAGAATAATGAAGGCCCTACCATATCAAATATTACTTGTCGCACTTCTATCACCACAATCTCATTACATTCCACAGGATCATACAGTTCCTCACTTGGAAAATAAATCTTCTATTCTGCAGCTGCAACAACTGCTGGACCTTCCATGTGATGATGATGTATTTCATCCACCAGATTATTAATTATGCATTTAAAAATGTGTTATAAGAGATTAACCAAGTTATTAATTATTGTTCTTCGTGCCGATGGAGGACGTCAAAGAAGCCGACGGACAGCATTTATCATTAAAAATTTTAGATCTTAAAAGCAAGGCAACTCTTAGGCCCTTCATAGTCATAAAAACGAGGATGACATAATAACAGCCGATGGAGCACCAAGCATTTAATGAAGAATGACATTTTTGGCTAGTTTTGAAATGTTCATGTGTATTTTTTTTTATCTAACATTTTATTATGATACTTGGTGCTTATTTTTAATATTATAATAAGTAAATTTGCTCCTTGTCTATAGAAAAATATTAATTACTACCACTAATCCTAAATATAAGATATCATTTATAGTTTATAAATAAATTCTTATAATTAAAACTGGAGGTAGTACAAATATAAAAGAGTATTATGCATTCAATACACATACAGGGGTTTAGAATATTCTTATAAACAAAACAATCTAGAAGTTGGCCTAGTTTGCAGACCATGTAATATTCCTGTAATAACAATACACATTTAGTCCTTGTAGCGTTATTTTCCCTGGAAATCACAAAGACTAATTATCTATAATTATAAAACATTACCAAAAAAACAACTCATTACTAATAGAATTAGCGATAAAAAATTATTCCTTCACTAAGTTCTGATAGATTATTGACAAAAATTTATTTAGTCGCTAATCCATCAATAAATTTTTAGTGACGGAATTTTTCCATCACAAATTTTGTCGCTAATCTTTGTTACAAAATTTTTAGTTAAAGAACTTTCCGCCACTAAGTTTTGTCACTAAATTGTTTGCCACAAAATTTCTTATCATTAATTCTGTTGCCAAATCGATCATATCACAATTCTGTCGTTAATTTTAAATTTTATTATTTTATATTATAATTCTTTGGAAAAACTATTCTTGAGGTACTTATAGTTTCCTTTAATTTTTAATTTGGTACTTATTTATTTTCCTCCTCATTTTTTTGGCCAAAGTATTTTTCTCCTTATTGAATCTTTTAACTTTACCCTTATAACACCATTAAACCTTAAAACTTTGTTCTATTAGCATTATTAGACCATATACAAATAAAAATTTATTTTGTTAGCATTATTAGACCATATATAAAAACTAATTGTGCTAAGAGAGTAAAATTGAATGATTTAATATGGAAAGGAAAAAAAATCACATGTACGAAATTAAAAATTGAAGATAACTAAAGATATTTCAAGAACGGTTTTCGCTAATCCTTTTTTTTGCCAACATTTTAGATTATGATCCTACAATCATTTATATGATACTTCTTTGATCATTAATATAAGACCTATTTAACTAATTTGATTATATTAAAGAAGTTGGATAAATTAGTTAATTATAAAGAATATGATGTGTTTTTTTCTAACGTGCAATTATTATCTTCCTTAATATCCCTCATCTCCTATTTGATTATGGTTGATGAAGTATCTATATGGATCATTTAGGAAAAGAGTGATAAATATGATAAATAGATCTTACATTTAGAATCAAAATCAATAATTAAGTTCTATGTTAAGAATAGGAGGAGTAACATAATTAATAATACAATAATTTAAATATATTTTTAATTGTAAAATAAATTAATATATTTGGGAGTTAGTGTTAATAAAGGTATCATGATCACTTATCTCATCGTTAGATGCTTGCTAAAATAGAAAGATGATTTCTTAGAAAATTTGTTTTATGGTCAATTAAAATCAATTCCTCTTGATCATAATAATCATTAAACAAGCAAGATAAAAATATTAATTGCTATAAATAAAGAAGAAAGAGTAGAGAATTAAAGGGAAGAGAATATAAGAGTATTTTTCATTCTATTCAAATTCCTAAATACATGATACATACCCTCTATTTATAGCTATGACTTTACAAATTCGACAAAATCTACAGATTAATAGAAGATAATTGTGAGATTATGAAGATAAGATACGATAAAGAAGATAATAGAAGAGATATGGACATCCACACAAATATTATTATATTTATAACACCTCTTCTTAGATATCCATTATATGAATGTGTCTCATTAAAAGACTTCATCCAGAAAAAAGTCTATAGGACAAAAGCCTAATAGAAAAATATTAATTACTACATCCGATTCTAGCTACAAGATCTTGTTTATAGTTTACAAATAAGGTCTTATAATTAAGACCAGAGATGGTACAAATATAGAAGAATATTATGCATTCAATACATAAATAGGGGTTTAGAATATTCTTGTAAACAAGACAGTCGAGAAGTTGGGTTATTGGTTTCTGGCCTAGTTTGCAGACCATGTAATATTCCCCTCATAACAATACACTTTTAGTCCTTGTAACGTTATTTTCCCGGCAGATCAAAAAGACTAATTATGTATAATTAAAACACTACAGAAAAACAACTCATTACTCATGCAATCAGTAATAAAAAAACTATTTTGTTGCTAATTTATGATAGATTACTGACAAAAATTTAGTCCATAATCCTCCAATAAATTTTTAGTGACAAAATTTTTTCATCACAAATTTTATCGCTAATCTTTGTTATGAAATTTTTCGTGACAGAATTTTTCCCCCTTGAGTTTTGTCACTAAATTGTTTGCCACGAAATTTCTTATCACTAATTTTGTTGCCAAATCTATTTTGTTGTAATTCCATCATTAATTTTAAATTTTATTATTTTATATTATAATTTTTTTGAGAAAAGCATTCTTGAGGTACTTATAGTTTCCTTCAATTTTTAATTTGGTACTTGTGTGTTTTTTCTCCTTATTGAATTTTTTAATTTTACTCTTTTAACACCATTAAATCTTAAAACTTTATTCTATTAGCATTATTAGCCCATATACAAAAACTAATTGTGCTAAGAGAGTAAAATTGAATGATTTAATATGGGAAGAAAAACTCAGGTGTACGAAATTAAAAATTGAAGAAAACCATAGATACCTTAAGAATAATTTTTGCTAATCCTTCTTTTTTTTGCCAACATTTTATATTATAATCCTTATATAATATTTCTTCGATTCTTAATGTAAAATTTATTTAATTAATTTGATTAGATTAAGAAAGTTGGCTAAATTAGTTAATTATAAAAAATATGATGTGTTTTTTTTAAAATACCATTATCATCTTCCTTAATATCCCCCATCTCCTCCTATTTGATTATAGTTGAGGGAGTATCCACGGGAATAATTTAGAAAAAATTGATAATTATGAGAAATATATCTTACATTTAAGACCAAAATCAATTCAATAATTAAGTCTTATGTTAAGAACCGGAGAAGTAACATAATAATAATAATATAATAATTTAAATATATTTTTAATTGTAAAATAAATTAATATATTATGAAGTTGGTGTTAATAAATGTATCATGATCATTCATCTCATCATTAGATGCTTGATAAAATAGAAAGACAATTTCTTAGAAAATCTATTTTATGGTCAATTAAAATCAGTTCCTCTTGATCATAATAACCATTAAATAAATAAGATAGAAGTATTAATTGTTATAAATAAAGAAGAAATAGTAGAGAGTTAGATCGAAGAGAATATAAAAGCATTTCTCATTCCATTTAAGGTCCTAAATACGTGATACATGCCCTCTATCTATAGCCATGACTTTGTAATTTCAATAGAATCTACAGATTATATAATAATAGGAGATAATTATGAGATCATAAAAATAAGATACAATAAAGAAGATAATCGGAGAGATATGAACACGCATACAAATATTGTTATATTCATAACATCCCTTCTTGGATGTCTATTATATGAATGTGTCTTGTTAAAAAACTTCAACTAGAAAAATGTCTGTGGGACAAAAACCTAATAAAAGTTAAAAAAAAATATCATTCATTGATACATTATACAGTGTCGTCTCATTAAAAACCTTGCTAGGAAAACCCAATGGGACAAAACCATATACGAGGAAAAAAGAGTACAATATGCATTAACTCCCCCTCTTAATAATATCAATTCACATCTGAGTCTACAAAGTCTAATATACTAATCAAGCGTCTCAAATATTATATTTACACAAATATGACCGATATTAGTTTTACAATCTTTTGAAGATCATGAGACAAATAGTCCATTTATAGTTTTCTGACATGTGGATCATACAGTAATCTCTCGACATGAGGATCACTCAAGAATCTTTTATTTGTATAGCCAGTAAAATTAGTCTTGAATATATTCAGATAAAATAATATCACTTCTATAATACCCTTAAAATAACAAAAAATGTGCTTTAGCTTTATGCCAAAGTCTGTATCATGTTAGTTAGCAAATGATATGTTAGGTTGTATTTGCATGGCTAGCGATGGCACTAAGATATGATACTTCTAGACTAAGTATTTATTCATCACCTTCTCTATATTTAAATGGATATTTAACCCACATCTAAAGAACTTGCAGCTATCATAACACAAGATAGATGTGACTTATCCATATAAAAGTGCTGTAAGACCTTTTCTGTATAACTTTCTTAATCTATATTCCAATTTGTAATCCAAGGCAATCTTTTGTTTTTCTTAAGCCTTTTATTTCAAATTCTTTCTTCAGGTAATTTGCAGCTTTTGAAAACTCTTTAGGAGTTTCAATGCTATCAACATAAATAGTATTGATAACAAACTCATTTCAGAATCTTTTCACACATAGGCAATTTGGAATATTTTTACATTCTTCCTTCAGTTGATATTTACTGACTAGTCATGCCATATATGTCTCCACATAGAGACTAATTTCACTTAATTGAGTAGTATTCTTAAGAACTTAATTGTATGCTCCTGGAAATATGAACCCTTTCAAGGATTTTCATATACTATGATTCAAACCTATTCATATATTGGATTATTTGAATTCACATAAGGATTTGAACCCTTCTGAAATTCACATATAATTTTACTATATAGTGAGTCATAACTTATATATTTCCAAGACACGTATGTAAATTTTTTATTGACCGCTAGATTGTTAGATTGATAAGATATATAATTTAATGCAGCACAAGACTATTTCTCTTTTCTTGTACAAATGCCCATTTATATGATACTAATATTACACTTCAGGTACTTGATACACAAATTCACATTATAATATTGCATGTTGTGTCTTTTCCTTTATATTAGCCAATCATATTTTTTTTCTGTATTTCATGACAGATTTGTATATAATTAAGATCCTCATTTAATCACGTGATATTATTATCAAACTTATTGTCAACAATTCTATTATTTCTCGATTTTCTTGTCTTTTATGATATAACATATCAAGATCTCTTTATTGCTTCCAAGTATTTAAATAGTTATGTCTCAGCCTTTTTTGCAATTCTTGCCTCCTAAGTATGATCATCTTGATTATTTGCTCCTTTTTTTTTTGAACCAATCATTCTTTCATGTTTCAAGCATGTCTTATTTTCATTTATAATGATAGAAGCCTTTTTAACTAGAATATGAGAATTAAGAATTCTCACTTAGGTTAGTAATTGCATATAACAGATATTTAACAATATTCTATTAATACAATATTTTATAAACTTCTGATTATTACTACTATATTTGAGGATCTACATTTAATAGTAAAAATGTATTACATATATTCTCTTCTTCAACTACTTATTTTCTCCAACTTATATCGAAAACATGTAGAATAAGTTTCATAAATCCATAAGTTTCTTTTAGAAACATTTTTTTTTTTCAATTAGAGACAAATAAGAAGAAGAGAGTTCTTAACCAATGTTAATTCCCAACCCTTTTTTTTTAATAGTACAAGCTAATGCTTAGGATGTGATTGAACGCATATGTCTGTGCTTCAAAGGGCAACATCTGAGCTACTTAGCCAAGAGGATGTTGGCATCCCAACTTTCTTTTAATATCCATATATGTACATTTTAGTTTCTGACCAAAAGCCAATTATCATGGAAGAATTCATAATACATTGTTGGTTGATGCATTTATGTGTGGAAATATGTAAAATCAATTATCTCAACATTAAATAGGAATTTTGTTCTCATAAGTTTTGATCTAGCTGTTTATGGAAGCTTTCACTAAGCATATAACCATTGACAACATGAGGAATAGTCACTAACAATTGCATCGAGAATCATATTTGTTCCATAATCAAGAACCTATGCACTCAATGTAATTATCTGAACACATTTACTTCAGGTTGATCATAAACACCCATGTGACAATTTTATAGATGTATCTTTTATTCGTAACACTACAAAAAAATATGCTATTGGCGATGGAATTTTTTATTTAGCGATGGATTAGTGAGAGAGTTTATTATGCAGCTAATTATTTTGTCACTAATTAGATTAGTGATGGAGCCATAGATTAGTGACGGAATTTTAGAAAATTTCATCACAAATTAGCAATGAAAAAATTTCGTCGTTAATCCGTCAAGAACCCAATTTTTGACAAAAAATTAAAATGCCATGTGACTCCTCTACATAGTCACCACGTCATCGCCGGTGATGACCACCGACCACCTCCACTTGTGTTGTCACTTCACATGTCACCTTGTACCGCCACGTATCGCTACTATATAATTCCTTCCTCAAAGTGACTTTTCTGTGGCTCAAACCCAGGACTTTGTCTATGGGCATATGCAACTTTACCAGTTGAGCTACAATGAACCTATTGACTTGTTATACAAAATTATATATATAATATTCTTTTACATAAACAATTATATATGATATATATTATTAAAAACTTAAAATAAACTATATGATAATTTTAATCATAACTATTTTAATGACAAATAATTTTTAAATATTTGTTTTACTATTTATTTTATAATGTTTTATTGTTTAAAAAAATATCTTTAATATAATTTTAATTTCCAATTACACTATTTTGAATTTTACACCATAAATAATTTTTCATAAATTTTTTTTAAATTTATTTTTGAATTAACATTGATAAGATATACAATTTAATTATACATGTGTTATATTACATTATATGATATCATCTATATGTGTTTTGCATATTTGATGAAAACCATTTATAATTAGTCAAAAAAATCTTTTTTCAAAAAAATAGCTATTATAATAAAATCTAATAAATTATTCTATATAAAAAATTAAATGATTTGAATAGATTATGATAGACAATATTCTCCTGTTTGTATATGTACTCTATATTATTTATTTTCTTAAAATTCCTTGTATATACTATTTGTTTTTATGTTGAAAACTAAAATCAATCTATATCATGGGTATTAATTATATTATGATTAAATTTTATTGTGTAGTGATTGAAATTTAAAATTTACTTCAATATTAGTTTGTGTTCATATAAATTCATTTTTTTATTTTGAATTTCTATCATATATTATATCTTTCTACATATTATACATATGATAAAATTATTTCTTTCTTATATCAGTTTGTATAAGAAAGTTATTAATATTCTTATTATATTTTTTAATTATTATTAACAATAAACAGGAATTGATTTTAATGAAATATAAACAAGTTTTCTAAGAATTTGTCTTCCTACTCTCAGTATATATCTAATGATAACATGAATGATGGGATACCTTCATTAATGCCAACTCCACAAACATATAAATTTATTTTACAATTAAAAATATATTTAAATCATTATATTCTTAATTATGTTATTATATAAATTGTTGTAAGATTATAATCTAAAATAATGAAATTTAAAAGTAGTGACAGATTAGTGACGGAATTGTGACAGAATAGAACTAGTGACGAAATTAGTGACGAAAACTTTTGTGACAAACAATTTAGCAATGGAATTAGTGATAGAAATTTTTGACAGAAAAAATTCCATTACCAAATATTTACTGACGGGTTTTTTGACGGATTAGCAACGCAATTTAGTGATGAACAGAAATTCTGTCACTATTTGTCTCTAAATTTAGTGATGAAATTTCCATGGACAATCTTTCAGAAATTAGCGACAGAATAATTTTCCGTCACTAATTCTGTCAGTAATGAGTTTTTTTTTTTTTGTAGTGTAAGTTATTAACTTAGTCCATGTGGTGTCTAAATGGGCCGATATATAAACTTGATATTATAAATATACACAGATCCATTTTCAAGGACAGCTAGTAATATTCTCTTATTTAATTCTTTTTAAGAACAAGTATCACATGATAATTCTTGAATATAAAGAATCTTTTAGTTCTTTAATAAATGTTAATGCACATTTTCCATGATATTTTATGTCATTATGATCCGAAATGATCAACCTATCATACTAAACTATACACACAAACTTCTAGTTTATTGTAATATTATTCTCAATTATTAGTAAATTTTTTGTTATCATGTCATATTCATTTTCACATTAATAATTCACAAAAAATATGTTATCAATAATAGATTTTATTTTTGTGATAATAAACCATGATATAACTTTTTTAGAGTCTTATTTTTCATCTTTCATCAAATAGTAGAAACTTGTGCACTCATGGAGCGTTAAGCATGACCAACTCTTTTGGAACTTTTTTTAAAAGGAATATAAGATATAAGGAATAACATGAACATTAATGATATCAAATTCCATCCAAAATGACTCTCTCAAGTGTGAGTCATATAAATATATTTTCATTATTTCTATATTTCAAGTAGAGTTTAATAAAATATCTTTGACTTGGAAATCCAAGTGCTTCTTGGTTCACATATAATCATAAATTTCAATTCAATCATGGTAACCCTTGTATGAACTATATTATCAATTTCTCTTCTACCCAAAAAAAAAGGAGGAACTACATTCATTCTTTAAGAACTTCATTGATTTTGTTACTAATTGTTTCGGAACTATGTCAACTTTTGTTACTAGTTCTTCTGAATCTATACCAACTTTTTTTGTTACATATAGTATTTCAAAAAATGCCACATATGATTTTTTTAGGAACTATCATATATTATTATTTCATACATACTTTACTTCTTTTTATGCTTTTGAAGTATCTTAAAATTTTCCCCCATATACAAATTTTATCAATATTTCATTACTAAAAAAATATTACTCCTTATATAATATATATATATATATATATTGTAACATTTTAAAACCTATTTCATGAATTTATAAATTAAATAGAAATTTGAAGAGTGATCTAGAAGGACTAAAATCAAACTATATAGTCATAAAGATTTATATCATAAACATTCAGGGCTATGTATAAATCATTAATCTTCAATAATCTATATAGTAAATATATTTTTCAAAGATTATTTGTATCATTCAATATTTAAACCATAAGCCTTTAAGGCTTTAATATTTATAATGAAGTCATCAAAGCATGACAAGTTATTCTTTTTATGTCATTCAATAACATAAGTGTAATGACTATTGGCTATTTAATAATATGAAATTATAATATTAATAGATATCAAATTAAATGTCAATAATACATGAGAATAAGATAAGAATAAAATTTAAACTTTAAGTTAATAAAATATAAAATATAAATGTAACATGAAATAAAAAGAAAATGTAAACTTTTAAGCCAACAAGTCCTTCACTCTCTAATCAACAGTTTCTCATAATAAAAGATATTTGAGCCACTAGTCTTGTAGGCTACATTATTTATATTTTTTTTAAAAAAAATTCTAAGTACCCTAATTTTTTTTTATAAACAAATCATATAATGATCCTTTTTAGAATCAAAACTATATGACTTCAGGCCATTTAATAACAAAAATTAAAGATACGTGACTTCTAGCCATTTAATGTGAACATAAAAGATAAAAAATATATAGCTTTTGGCCATAAGATAAAAGGTCAAAGTTATATGATTTCTAGCCATTTAATCTCAAAACAAAACAAAAAATCACAGATACTTGGTTTCTGTCTATAAGTTAAAAAGTTAAAGTTATATGGATTTTACCCATTTAATAAGATAAAGAAAAAATAAAATATATATAGCTTTTACATATAAGATAGGAAATCCAAATTATATGACTTTTAGCCATTTAATAAGATAATGAAAAGTGAAACATACATAGCTTTTAGCTATAAGATAGAAAATCATATCTATATAACTTCTGGTTATTTAATAAAATAAAATATCAAATATATATGTCTTCAAACTATTTAATAAAAAGAAAATGACCAGAAAATACTCATTGAAAGTCAAAAAGATAATTAAAAAAAAAAGGCATCCAAATAAGTGGAATAACCAAATAAGTGCCACGCACGAATCTGAGATTTTCAAATTTTGACAAAAAGACTAAAATGCCCCTTGCATGTTTAGAGTGTGTGCAGTGGGAGTTACCAAATTTCCCAGTCGCCAAACCACAAGCCAAGGTTTCCACTCTCCGAAACTGCAAAGCCCTCATTCTCCCAAGTCCTTCGCTCAACTTGCCGCCGTTGAGGGTAGCGTTAATGACCATTTGAGCCATCATCACGAAGAGTGTGGCCACCGTGAGGAGCAATAGCGTCAGTGACCATTTAATCTAGGCCATTAGTTGTTGAAAGCGGTTTATTTTACAGACCCATAGACCCAGGGATTGCTGAACGGCTGAATCGAAAGAGTAACCAATTCCATAGCTTCGATCTTTCTGGCATCTTCCTCTCTCACCGATTCAAGAGGAGGTAGAAGGTTCTTTTTGGCAAGAGCCATAAGGTATACAGATTTCATCTCCTCCAGTGTCTTCTCCATCGCATGTCGAGTCTTTTCTTGAAAGAGGTTGCTTCACACCACTATAAGATATCCTAGTTTGTTTTATTTCCTTTTCGATTGTTTTTTTATGATAGACAAACAGTAAATTAACTTATCCTACCGGGAAGATTGTCTTCCCTCAAGATTTCTAGAAGTTCGCCAAAAGCTTGAGTTATATGATGAAACCCAAGCATAGTGTTGAATCCAATCTCTTCTCAGCTAAGTTTTTGCATGCCTTTGGAGACTCAATTAGCTGCTTCTAGAAAATTGATTATGTTAGTGAATTATTGTTACTGATTGATCAAATGACAATACTTAAATGATCTATATTGCATTAATCATCTTAATGAAGTACTGCTCTCTCTTCCATTATTAAAATTTTTATAAAATTTCAGGTATAAAATGACCAGAAATTCAAGGGGATTGACTTGAACAAAGTTATTATACATGTAACGTGATTAATAACTTGCGAAGTAAAAGTGACTCACTTATAATGCTTTTTGCAATCTATTTTTAATTCATTTGCAGCCAAATTTACTAAACATGCAACAGAAATAACAACTTGAAAAATGAAAGTAACTATTTGCACAATGCTTTTTATAACCTATTTTAACGTATTTGAGAGGAGAGCACAAAAAGGTAAATCAAGACCGCAGCCAAAACCAAGGGATTCCCGGGGCCCGAACGAGAGCAGAGGCGGCAAGTATTCTCATAAAAGAAAGAAAGGAGAATAGGCAGGGAGGTAAGAACGAGTAAGACTAGGTTATAACAACACAACAGAGGTTAGACAGCTCTTACTGGAGGAAGTCGGGTCACCCGTCCCCTTGACACAGACACGAGCAGCCTTCTCAGCCAACTTTCTAGCTCTGGCCAACTCCCGAACTGAACCCTTTCGATTCGAGCCAACCGCACTTCCCTCCCTTCTCCTACTTCCTATTCCGCCTCCGGAATTGGCTGTTCCACCGTTTCCGAAGAATTTTCCTCACGTATAGGTGGCTCATTGGGATTTTGATGATAGCGGCCCGGACTATGAATCGAAGGACCGTATCTTTGAGGGATTCCAGGTTCCGAAGGAGCTTTAGTCGCAGCTGCTCCTTCGGGACCTATCAAAGTAAACCGAAAAACAATAGTCCGAGCTGACGCTCGAGCGACTCCGCACATTGCGCCTTCGCGCATCCCTTTTCTTGCTTGTTGCGCCTTCGCACATCCCTTTTCTTGCTGGGAGAGGTTTGAAGACGCTCGACTGGTTGGAGAGGATAGGAAGTAGTACACTACGCCCGGTTCACCAGGTTCTACCACTGTTTGGAACAATCATAGTCAAAATCAGAGTTTGCTCCTGGCTTAGAAGGAACGCTAGCTATATGCTTAACACATGCAAGTCGAACGTTGTTTTCGGGGAGCTGGGCAGAAGGAAAAGAGGCTCCAAAAAAACTGCTCTTTTTTTTTCGTCAGCAGATTTCACTCATCAAGTTCTTGTTTGATCTGCCGCTGTTAGAACACCACAATATTCGTCCTTTTGGGGTTAATGTTAATGCTCTCAATGTTGAATCGATCATTTGATACCCCTTTTCTTTTTCTTTTGCGAAAACGGCGGAATGGCATAAAAGTAATGAAACCGACGATGGCTACTTGATAGCCTCCTTTTATTTTCTTAAAAAAATAGCCTTTTACCTTTGTATTTGTTCGCCAAATCTTGTTTAGTTCCATCCAAGCTCCCTTTTGTCTGAATCTTCGTGGAAGAAGAAGAAGCGGTTCACCAGTCCGTTGCTGACGCTCGAGCTACTTCGTACCCTTGCTTCTTCGTCTAACGGCTTTGGCGCGTTTGCGCTTTAGTTTTGTTTGATTGCTGGGACCCCCTACTAGTAAAGGGAAGACGGAAGTGCGCTCCCGCGCACCAGCTGAAAAAGCCCTAAACCCAGCAATCTTCCCTCCTCTCCCAGATAGCCTGATCCGTTCTGATAGATCGAAAGAGTAGGAATGATAGAGAGGGAATCCATCATAGGGCACGACTAAGACATCGAACTATCTCACTCAAACTCATGGTTGATGGTGATCGCACTCAAACGATCATAGGCCGAGCGTCTATAAAACACATCATGCCACCTGGTACGACTGGGGTCGAGACTGACCCGCCTAAGAGAGAGAAGGCAAGAGTGACTTCCCCCTATCACTTAAAGGCCAAAAGAAAGTTTTTCTTTCCGGAGCATTTTTGGTTTTACAAAACATGTAATAGAAACGACAACTTATAGACTGAAACTGACAATTTGCATAATAGGATTTGTAACCTAGTAACCTTTTATACTCCATTTCCAAACAACTTTACGAAGCATATAATTAATAGGAATAACAACTTGAGAAAAGAAAGTAATTATTTGCATAATGCTTTTTGTAACTTGTTTTAACATATTTACAGATTATTTTACAAAACATGTAATGGGAATGACACCTTTCGGAATGAAATTGACTACTTGTATACCAGGATTTGCAACTTGTTTATTTGCGATCTTTATAATTTTATTTTTAAATACTTTTACTAAATATGTAACCAAAATAACAACTTGAAAAATAAAAGTGAATTTTCATAATCTTTTTGCAACCCATTTTAACACACTTGCGAACTATTTTACAAAAACATGTAATGGGAATAAAAACTTGTGAAATGAAATTGATCACTTCAATAAGCTTGTTATTATGTGAAAACCTTCATTTGCTTTTTTTTTTTTAAAAAAAACCATTTCAGGGGTGTTTTAGTCATTTCACCAAAACTTGTAAATTCCAAATTTATATCTCATGCCCATTCGGTCATTTCCCTTATTTGACTGCCTTTATTGTCTTTTTGATTTTCAAAGAGTGTTTTTTTGTCATTTTCCCTTTAATAAAATAGAAAATCAAATACATATATATATAGTTTCTGGTCATAAAATAGAAAATCAAAATTATATGGCTTCTAACTATAATATAAAAAATCAAAACTATATAGTTTTTGACTATTTAATCTGAAAAAGATGTAAAATCTAAGTTATATGCCTTCTGGCCATTTAATCTTTAGATGGTAATCCTTTAGGGAGACTACAAATATCGTTTGGAACTTCAAGTTCCATCAAAATAGTGATATCAATTCACCGAGGCATAGAGAGAGAAAATTCCTCCCATCACAAATCATTTGAAATGTATAATATCCATATTAAAATTGAATTGCATTCCTATAACGTAAAGCAAAATCTCCAATCTTAACCATGAAACTTTATATACAAAACAATGGTAAAAGATCTTTTCAGTTCTACATAATTGCTTAGATTATTCTAAAAGATTGATTATAGATACGAATACTTCAAAACATCATATATACGATGTTCGAGATATTTTTATTTGAATAAAACAAATGATACTCTAGGAAAAAAAAACATGAAGGTGATGCTTTATAGTTATGTCGTATCTTGGTTAGTGCTTTGTATTGATAACATGTTATGAATAAAGAAGAAAGAGTAGAGTTAGAGGGAAGAAAATATAAGAGTATTTCTCATTTCAATCAAGGTCTTAAATACATGATTCGTGCCCTCTATTTATAGGCACGACTTTACAACTTTAACAAAATCTATAGATTATATAATAATATAAAATAATTGTGGGATCATGAAGATAAGATACGATAAAAGAGATAATACGAGAGGTATTAACATCCACATAAATACTATTATATTAATAACATTAATAACTTTCTTATATAAATTATTATAAGAAAGAAATAATTGTATTATATATGTACAATAATTGAAAGATATAATACATGATAAAAACTCAAAATCAACAAATAAATTTATATGAATACTTCCATTTATAATTATAGACCAAACTAATGTTGAAGTGAATTTTGAATTTGAATGGTAAAATAATGAAATTTGATCATGATACAATTGATAACTCATGAAGTAGATTGATTTGATCCTCAAGTTAAAGACAAATAATATGTACAAATACTTTTTTAAGAAAAATTACGTAGGATACAAACATAAGTAGAAGAAAGATGTTTATAGAAGTCTAGTCAAATCATTTAATTTTTTATATAGTATAGTTAACTAGATTTTATCATAATAGTTTTTTTTAATAATTAGATTTTTTACTAATTATAAATGGTTTTCTTCATATATACTAAAAGCTAATACATAATATAATATAATGCAATATGATACATATATATAATTAAATTATATATCTAATCAATGTTAATTAAATATAAAAATAAAATATATTTATGAAAAAGTTATTTACCATTTAAAGTTCAAAGTTTGTTTCATTTGAAATTAATATTACATTAAAATTAATTTTTCAAATAAATAAAACTTTGTAAACTAAATATAATGTAAACATTTAAAAATTTTGTCTTATTAATAGTTAATATTAAAATTATTATATAATTTATTTTTATTTTTCAATAATACATATGCATGTACGTAATTGTTTGGGTAAAAAAATATTATACACAAACAATATTTAGTGTTGTAAGATTGCAGATTTATTGCTACTCAACTAGCTAAGACTCAGGCAGGGGCACACGAGGTTAAGGCTTTCAGTCTTAGAGAAGTCACACTTGAGGAGAATTATATAGTGGTGACACATGGCAGCTGAAGCTAAGGTGGCAGGCCACATGTGATGGCAACGAGTGACACGATGGTGACTAGTTAAGGGGCCACGTGGCAGCTTCTCAGAGGTTTCACATGGCACTTTGAAATTTTTAGACAAATCAGATTATTACCTCAGTAATCACTAGCGAAAATACTGAATCCCTAATCCAATTAACGACAAAACAAGTACCAATGAAAAAAAATTATGTTGATAATTCCATTATTGATTAGACTTAGTCACTAACATGTCGCTAACTCTATCGCTAAGTTATTTTTTAAATATAATAACAGAAAAATACGTATTTACCCAATAATTTGGTTCTAAATTATTTAATCATGTTAATTTTAATTTGATTTTAAACATGATATATTTTGATATAATAGTCAAGATATTTTTATCATTTATATTTTTACTCATTTTCTCTCCTTTTAACTTTTCTTCTCATTGTAGTTAATGTTAGCATAGGTGGGAGACAGTGCCACTGCAGTTAATTAATTTAAATTTAATTTCTTTTTCTTAATTAACAAAATTTTCCCAGCATGATAAAGATGACCTGGGATCATTCACAATAAAAACCTTTTTTAAATGACGACTATTTTATTATTTTCTAAATAAGGGATCAGGTGGGGTGGCACGCCAGTTCAATACTTTCTCTATTTTCAAATTATGGACATTTTATAAAATTATATAAATATAGTATTATTGAGTCAAATTTGAGTATTATTAGGTTTAATTTGAAATAATCTCATTCTTGTGTTCGATTTAGGATCACATTTTGAAGGAAAATAAGCTGTTTTTCCTTCCCATAACCACGTTTGACAATTGTTTGCCTGTTTGAATTATCTTTTGTTCATCTTGCTCATGGGCCGAATTTTTTTTTTAATAATTTTAAGCACAATTACATAAGCAACTTAAAGTTACCTATGGCTTATTATGTGCTTATGGGTTGGTGAGAATCATTGAAGACATAATAATTACATGCTGCCCTCTGTCTTTAATATAAAAGTTACATAATTAATTTATAAATATTAAAAAAAATTAGTAGGTTATTTGTAACAAATGAGTGTTTTTTTCTAAAATATTCTTATTAATTATGTATATTGAATTACTCATTTATAAGATTCACTTAATTTGTGCAATCACTGTGTGGATTACTTTGGGTAAAATGGATGAATATAAGAGATAAAAATGATTAAGATCTTGTATTTTAGACCAAATTGAATATACAACTAAATCTTATATTAATAATAAGATAGAATTAAACTTGTTTTTTCAATAATAATCCAAAAATTTTCTACTTGTATAAACTTTTTTATTTATAAAAATCAACCTAAATATAAATTAAATTATCCAATCTAATTTTTACTCAATCTAAAGTTTCTAAAATCCCAATTAAGAATAAGCCACTTTTTATTATCAATCCAACGAAAAGGCCCTAAGCATTTATGACTCGTTCCACTAAAATCAATTTCAGTTAATTTGTTTTTTTTTTCCCGCCACATCAATTGGTTCAAATATTTGATGTTCGCCAGAATATGTACAAAATAAAAAATATTAAATAATTTGAATTATCACAAAATATAGAGTAAAATACGTTAACTTCCCTTCAATTTAACCTAAGTTATTATTCAATTTAACCTAAGACCTAAGTTATTACGTATACTTCTTTTTTCATTTTGAAATCCTATATGAACTTTTTTTAAAATAAAAATATCTGTTACGTAAACCTTTCTTTTAGTTTTCAAATTCAACTTTTATCTACTTAACTGTCAGTTAACAGTTAAATCATATTGTGGAAGTATTATTTTAATCAAAATGCCTCTTCTTAACATAGATATTACCTAGTAAAATTATCACTTAATCACATATGGCATATTTTTATTAAAAAATGAAAAATAATTTTAATACTTATTTTCATATTTTTTTTGTTATATTATTAAATTGATTAAAATTTTACAAATTTAATTAATTTTTTAAATATATTTTTTATTTTTCAATAAATTTTAATATTTAATCTTTTTTATTCATTAAAACTTACTTGCGATGTAATCTTTTAAATATACATGCTGGCAGAAAATATTTTGCAATCATTATATGTATTTTCAGTTATATGTATATTTTTGAAATAGAACGAAGGCCTATGTAATAAAAACAAAATAGAAAGGTGGTTAGAATATTTAACTCTGAAACCCAATGTTTCTTTGAAATAATTTCATTAATTCCACAATTATCCTTTTACATATATATTATTCTTTGTCAAAGGTTGATAAGGGCCATCAATAATTCATTATAACTAGAATGCTGTGTTCATTGTATTAAAAAAAAAAAAAAAGGAATGCTGTGTTCACATGAAGATAAGTTACACCACATCTTGCTGATGACTTTTAGATCTACATTCAATTAAATTCAATAAAATAATGATTACTTTAAGACAAAAATATTTTAATAAATATGCGGACGCCACTCTATAAGACAGGACCTCTCATGAGATCCCAATTCCGGTAAGTCTTCAGCTGACTGGGTCTCTGATTCGTCAAAAGTCGAAGCCTAAAAGCCATCATTCTTAGAAGGAGGCTTTGGCAAGGACATATCTTGGGCAATAACTCATTATTTTCACATGGAACTCAGGGCATTATAATTATTCCTAACAAATACTCCCTCTAATTCGTAATATAAGAAGTTAGTTAGAAGTGAATTATAATCCAAAAAAATTAATGACATTTTTGCACTTTTGTCCCCATTAATTGATAATTGATTTTCAGGGTTTTGGGAATGCGGCTCCCCATAATCTGTTTTTCAAGTGTGAAATAGAGAAAAATTTATCATTTTAAGAGAATTTATCAATTGTAAAATATGATGACTAAACTACTATTTCTTGGCTTGTGAAAAAATTAACTAACTTCTTATATTTTGGATCAAATAGAGTGTAAGTTTATTTTCATAAGGTATCATCTTTAATCATGACTACTTTTAAATAAAAACATTCTTAATATATATATGTATAATTAATAAGAATGTTTTGTAGAATGAATTATAAATTTGAGACACAAAGTGTATTTATATTTAAGACTAAATACAATTATCAGTTAGTTTTTATATTAAGAAACAAAGTAGCATACATATATAATTGAATTTGAAATTGTTTATATATATATATATATATATAGTACCCCCTTCATTCTTATATACAAGATACAATTTTTGAGGCAGGCATGGTTGTATTTACGAAGATACACTTACTAAGGGACATCTGAAATTAACTAATTTTCTTCATTTTTACCCCTCATTAGTTATTTGTATATCCCTGTATTAATTATTATCTCTTTTTTTCACTAGTTCTCTCTCACCCACTCTCACTCTATAAATAAGACTATTTTTAAAATAAAATATAACTTTTATACATTAATTGCCTTTAATTAATTTCTTAATCTATTCCCCCTGGCTCATAATAGAAATCATTTTAACCAATTCATCAATATCATAAGAATGGTATTCAATTCATTAAATGTATTTTAACTTGATTTTTTTTTTCAACTTTGCCCACATTAAATGAGGTTGTGAAAGAGAGAGAAGCATATAAGGAGTTATATTTAAGCATTAATTGTAGGGCAAAACTGATAATTAAACATTAATTACTCTTCAAGTTATTTATATTTTGAGCCATACTATTTTTCTATAAGCGACTTATACTGTGGACTATAGCAGTATGTAATTTAATTATTTATATCTTATCTATAGGATCCAAGGGAGTATAAATTACCCAGATTTGTAATGTTCAATACGCTCTCAAGAATACATTTTTGGTTTTGTTAGAGACCAGTTTTCGAACTTAATAGGGACCTCCTGTGCCTTACTTTGCCAAACCCACATACTTTGAAGATAGTAGAAATCAATGCCTTTGATATAAGATACAAAGGAGTTCTCAAACAAAAAATATTGATGCAAAAGAAAGTATTATTGTTTTCACATCTAAACATTAGAAACCAACCTAGTTTGAATCATAAAATCCTTAAATCACTGATATTTTTGGTGTGGAGTCTAGTCCGACTCTTGAAAACATTGCATGTGAAAATGTGAGGATGAGCATATGACTTTCTTTTCCAATAATGTACGTGGAAGATAAGAGCGTATAATCCAATCAAAACGTGGGCTGCCTAGCTTCACCATCAATATAATATATATATATATATATATATATATATTTATATATATCCCAAAACAGGAAGCAGCCCCTTGAAAGCGAAATATAATCATTCTGTATCTCTTTGGTCATCTTTCTTTTTCAATAATGTCAGCTTCCCCTCTTATTCAAAAAAGTGCAAATGTGATTATGACTATATATATACGTGCATGCATGACTCTTATTCATACCACATTCGAATTTCGAGGAGCATAACCAGAACCTAGAGATCTCCTTAATTTCATCTGATCTTCATCAGTCATGGCATTGGCCTCAACTTTTCTCGTCAGCCCTTTCGTGGCACCAGTCGCCATTAATCCCCGCAATAAGGTAACAACGTAACGATCATTATTTCAAACACTTATATATGATTAAACAGCAATAAACTTGAACTGTGAAATGCATGTGCAATATAGTGTTTACGTTTCTCTTTATTGTATTTTAGAGCACAAGTGCTGGAAATAAGTGGGATAGCTTGGGATTTAACAATTTGAAGTCGAAACGACCCATCCATGCAAAGGGGTTCAGAGTAAACTGTTTGATCCAAGCGGAGGCCGACAGTATTGGAAAGAGAACTACTAATGTGCTTTTGGCTAATGGTTTGTGATGTGTTTCTTGTGCTTAAATTATGTGTGAGAATATCTATCTACATACACATACACTCACACACATATGATTTTTGATTTATATGTTAATAGTTTAAGCTTCTTTTTGCAGAAAAGTTGCAGACACGCGAACCGAGCATGTCCACAGTGTTAGTGAATTACCATAATGACTTTGATCCCTACAAAGCAACCTCGACACCAATTTACCAAACTGCTACTTTCAAAATGGTGAAAATTTGATCTATACTTATGCTCAGATCTTAAGCATATTGGTTCCATGATATTCTTTTCATATTCTAATTGTCTTCTATATGTTTTTCATGCAGAAATCTGCCACAGAATTTGGTGAATATGGCTATTCCAGAAATGCAAATCCTACCCGAGATACTTTGGAGAAGTGAATATAACTATTCTTGATTATTTTGTCCATAGTTTGCTTCTTCGTTTCATCCCCTTTGATGAGTTGGCTTAATTTGTATCTTCAGGTTACTAGCACAGCTTGACAATGCAGATAAAGCCTTCTGCTTCACCAGCGGAATGACTGCTTTGACTGCTGTTTGTGAACTCGTTAATCCTGGTGCATTTCCTCATCCTAGTTTCTCTAGTCCTTTTGAAATTCGTAATATATATATATTGAATCCATAAAATTTTATTTCCATTAAGAAAATATTAGAGGGACGACTTGTGAACGGATATTCTCATAGCTTTCTACTGAATGATTGCTTTTTATTGTCATTTACTGTTATATATAATTTCAATGCAGGTGACGAAATCATTGCTGTGGAGGATATCTATGGCGGATCGTATAAATTCTTGAACGAACTAATCGCAAGAAAAGAAGGAGTTAAAGTGACGTAAGTTTGACATTTCATCTCTTCGGATGCTTTCTTTTTTCTTGCGGAGTACTGGATTATGCAGAACAGATAATTCTTGGATTGATTCCTAGAACATGGTGATGATGAGGTCATAATGTTTAAACGCACAGAAAAGTAGATACAAGTAATCTAGAGAACGTGGAAGCTGCTATGGGAATTAACACTAAGTTGATCTGGTTAGAGAGTCCCAGCAATCCGCAGCTCAAAATATGTGACATTCGAGTAGGCCATGCCTATATAATTCTTATCTATATTCTTGCAATGACCCAACCACAAAAATTTTAAATGTTAGGAAATTAATTTGCTTCACGTTTTTCTTGATTTATGTGCAGAGAATATCAGAGATTGCCCATGCACATGGTGCTATTGTATTGGTGGACAACAGTGCAATGTCTCCTGTGTTAAGTCAGCCATTGGACCTTGGAGCAGGTATGTTCTATTAAATCATCCTTGCTAAAGATAATAAAATATAAATATATTTATTAATGTAATAACATACATGCATGCTTCTTAATGCTCTCTTTCCACTATTTGTGCGTGTGAGTTGAAAGAATTTTTAAGGAAAATAAAATTATTTTAACTGCGATTGGCACCCTTGCTTGGAATTTGTTTAGAACACCCTATATGTAATACAAACTAAACAATAAATAAATTTCTGCTAAGTGACGGTTCCTATTTTCCTTTTTCCAGATATTGTTATGCATTCAAATACCAAATTTGTTGCTGGAAATAGCAGTGTCCTGGCGGGGAGCCTCGCTACAAGGGATGAAGGGTAGGAGCTCTAAATATTCTTTCAAACACTTAAAATGTTGAAGATATTGATTTGTTTGCGAGCCATTTTCAATCTGATAATTATATACAACGACTTTTCGAATTAAATTTCAATTAAATGATAATTTTCATCAGTATTTTTTTTTTTTGCCAGCAAATTATCGTCAGTATCTGATACATAGCCATCAGTATTTATGTGCATGTGATCCTTATAACTATGAAGAATGAAATGATACTCTCATTAATATTTCCAACATCATTCTATGGTTTCATATTGCTTGGTCTTGCTGGTCAAAAAAAATATTGCTTGGTCTAAACCGCCATTCCTTAATTATATTAGATAAAATGAGAGATATTTGGCATCTTGCATTCACGAGAGACAATATAATTTTGTGTTTTCTTTTTCAGATTTTATTAAAAAAAAATACCATGACGAAATAAATTATGCATTTAAAAAATGTTATTAAATCTTGAAAAATATAAAACTGCACGATTTCATATATTAAGATACTTGGAATTTTTCTTTTTGTCTATACGGAAATGGTAAAAGAAGAAGAAAAAAAATTGAGAAGTTCATGCGTTAAGTTTGTTGTATGTTGTGAATATTATTTTCTATTGATTCATTAATTAAGTTCAATTTTAATCAGCCATTTATTTTATGCTTTTTTAAGTTCAATTAATAATGTAAATCTATGTGCTTCCCTCATATTTCTTTTTTCATTTGATCATCCTATAAAGGTTGGCAAAACACTTGGAGGCTTTTAAAAATACAACGGGCACTGCCTTGTCCCCATTTGACTCCTGGCTCTGTTTAGAAGGAATTAAAACAATGGCTCTACGAGTTAAGGAGAAACAGGTACGCACCTCACAAAAACATTCTAATTATTATAAGTTATTGATAGCTTCAAGCTAAGTCTGTGAACAATATGATCGTTTGCCTTCCAATATATTCCCCTTTTGCACAATTCATTTGATAAAATGGTTTGTTTACATAGTCACTTATAAGAATATGTACACATACACACAAATGAAAGTAAATAAAACTTTTAGAGAGACTTTTTAATGTTCTGAACTAATATGTATACATACGTATGGTATCTCTGCAGCTATGCTTCCCATTTAAAATTTCAACGACAATGTCATTATTTAGTTCCATTAAAAAATAATAATAATAAGTTGGAGCAAACATTATATTTTGCAGAAAAATGCACAAATAGTTGCCGAGTTTCTTGCCTCCCATCCTCAAGTAACGAAAATAATGTATCCTGGTCTTTCTAGTCATCCTGGATATGACTTGCACCACTCGCAGGTATATGATTTTCCTGCAAAAATTAAATATTAATTTTTTTATTAAATATGCTTGAAATAATTTTATCCAATAATGGAGTTACTATTTCACAGGCGAATGGGCCAGGATCTGTGCTTAGCTTCACAACAGGCTCACTGCCACTCTCAAAGCATATTGTTGAAAGTACCGAGTACTTCAGCATGACTGTCAGTTTTGGTAAGTATTTGTATTTTTGGGAATATATATGTACACACATTGTCACGTAAGTTTTTATCATTATGACGTATTTCCCCTACTTTAAGAGTTATTTATCATAATTAACTAAAACGGTAAGGTGGGAATAGAAGGTCAAAATTTTGTATGGTTTGCCCTCTGACCATGTGATTTTTGTAGTCGTTTACCATAGTTGTTCTATTATTCCTTTACAATCAAAAGTAACAATAACAAACAAATGTAAAAGTTATTATTGCTTTGAAATTTTCAAAATTACCCCAGTAAAGTTTTTAAATTAGAAGAGGTTGTTCAATTAGTAAAGAGATTGTTTAGCAAAGGACATTTATAGAAATAGCATTATTAATGTTTTTGACAAGGAGTATTGCTAAGGATCATGGGGAATGATCTTCTATTAATGGATTGTTAGTCGTTTCAAGGATAAACTTGTTGATAATTCATCAGTAGCATCACTATAATCCTTATTATAAATTATTACTTGTAGGAGAAGTTTTAGGTTCTAAAAATAAATCACTTGTAAAGTACTTAATAATTACTACATTTAGTTCTTAATATAAGAGCTAGATAACTAATTTGTGAAGATTAAGAAAATTAATTAAGATGGTTAACTGTATCAAATGTATATTAACCTTCTGAACCTACCCTCTTTAATCATATATATTGGAATTATTTGTTGGTGAAAACCCTTTTAGAGACAATATTATAAATTTGATAGACAAAGTCAATCAAACTCTTATATTTAAAGTCAAATTCAATTTTCAAGTAACTTTTATATTGAGGACTGGAGGCAGTACTTTCTAATTCTATCCTTAGTTAACTCTTGTTGAAACGAATTACAAGTGACTTGACTGGAGTGGTAGATGAGACATATGTGTTGAAGTTTGTGAATATGTTTTCATACAGAAAGCTGACCATTGTCAATTTTGTTGGTAATGTTAGGGAGCGTAAGTTCATCGATATGCTTGCCTTGGTATACGTCCCATGCTGTCATTCCTGAAGGAGAACGTGTTCGCATGGGTTTAACTAAAGATCTTGTACGTATTTCTGTGGGGATTGAAGATGTTAGTGATCTTATTACAGATCTTGACAAGGCACTCTCATTTGGATCACTCTAATTTTCATATGTTCCGACTTTCTCTTGCTTCAAATAATATGTTGCTGTCATTTTGGTTTCAATTGAGGATTTTGTTGATTTGTTAGCTGCATTATCACGTTGCCATTTCTTTTTCTTGTTTTACCTATTTGTATAGCAATTTGTTATAACAACTTGGAATAATAAGCTTATTAAAGCGAGAAATTTTTATTATCAGGCTTCGTAATTGGTGTCTTTACCTTCCTTTAAAATTATTTGAATAGAGGATAATTTTCTCTTTAATTTATACCTCTTGCTTAATTTAATGCTTTTATGTTATTGGGACTTGGGATACGGACCTATGAATGAACACAAGAGAGCTTGACTTTAAACTTTGTACCTTTGGTCCGAACTCGTGCGCCTCTAAATGTATATATTAAATATGTTAACTCTAAAAAAATTGCAACTATATTAAAGAATATATATACACATATCTATATAGGATAAAGTATCATCCAAGGCACTGATGTTAATTTCTATTCTTTCTTTATCGTAATTTTATTCATGACTTATTCAGCATACATAAAAAAAATCATAACATTATTTACCTCCCTTTAATTTTTTTGAGTAAAAACAAAACATGCATAAAATAAAGTGAAAAGATAGATACAGCATAAAAGATCTCTATTTTATAATACACGGCATAAGAGTTCAAAAGACAAATGTCAATGTCGGAATGTTACGATGGACTTAAAAATCAAACTTTGAAATTTGGTACCATTAACCGCTGCCTATTTCATGATTTACAGTGGGCTAATCCCTATCCACCAGTGTGAAATCCCTATATTTTCTTATACAGTAATTTTCTTATATAAATTAAAGTCAACCTTTAAAAACAATACATACATAAAATAAAGTGAAAAGACTCATGCAACATAAAATAACTCTATTTTATGATTAAAACACGGCATTAGAGTTAAAAAAAGGGGAAAGGGGTTTCACCAGTTTCCTTCCCCTCCACTTTCATTCACTTCTGATTTTTGTCATGAGATTGAAATTTGAACGGTTCAAATTTCATATTTTATAAAATTATCAATAAAATATTATTTTTTTTTAAAAAAATAAACTTAAAGTACTAAATTGTAGCTATGATAATTTAAAACAATAATAAAAAAATATTTAATAAAACCATTTTATAAAATATATGTAAAATTTTAACCATTTAAATTTCAATCTTAGTTGTTGACATGAGTGGAGGAGAAAGAAAGTGCAGACATCCCTTTTCTGAGCGAAAGAATTGTCAATGTTGGAATAATTATTAAACATTGGGATGTTACAAGCGACTTAAAAAATCATACTTTAAAATTTCATACCACTAACCACTGGCTATTTCATGCTATGTAGCTGTTTAATCCCTATCCACAAGTGTGAAATCCCTGCTAGATTCTCTAATAAAGTAATTTTCTTATATAAATTAAAGGATAAGGTGCACTCGGTATCCTAATATATTTTGAAAGTGCATTTAGTATCCTAAACTATTTAATGGTGCCTCCAATCTAATAAAAGTGGAACACTTCTACCCCTAGTTAATAGATAATGTAACTCCGTTTAATGGGGAGGAAAAAAAAAGGCTTCCATTAAAATGATACCCTTGCCGGCGACAATGAGAATCTCACTCTTCCATCTTCCCATTTCTTATTATTCTTCTGTAAATTTGTCTTGATCTTCTTAACTCCCTGGTGCTGATTTCGCGTCTCACAAAATGCCCTCCAATAGAAGAAAAGTCGATGGACAAGATTCTAGATGTGGGACTAGGTTTTCTATTTCTTCTTCATCCAGATCGTCGTAGCCATCTCTCCATAACTTATCATTGGAGGTGGTGCTCATACAAAACCTCAGCGACATTTTCTTCTTCGAAACCTATCCCTTCTTCTTCCTCACACGAGGCGGCGGTGAGAGAGGCAAGACGCCGTCGTCGTCGTTGGACGCACCGGAGGTTGAGGAGCTATAGATTTTGCGGCGAGACGCAGACCCATCAATCCAACACTGTGGATTTTGTGATACTCATGGCGATTTCTCTGGATTCACCATTTTCAAATAAATCTACTGAGAATTTATTCCTTTCTTCCTTTTATAAATTCTACTGGAATCTGTTAAATGTTTTTGTCTTCGAAAAGACAAATATAAGACGACATCAACTAAGTCAGGGGGGCGCTCTTCATTTGAATTTGCCAACTATGGCAGATTAATTTGTTTGGTTGACCGCAGGGGAGGGGGAGGGGAGGTTAATTAAAGAAGGGGAAAAGAGGAGAAGAGAGGTCATAGGTTTTGTTTAGTTGGGGAGGAGGGGAAGAGATAGAAGATTTCTTGTTTGGTTCATAAGAGAGGGGAGGAGAGGTAATTATAAATTGATAAATATACCCTTATCTATATATTTAGACTTTTTTATATATATTTAGACTCTTTTATTCTTTTATTACAATATTTATATCAAAATTATTATTTCTTAATTTATCAATTTCAAAAATACCAATTACCTCACTTACATGTGATAAAAAATTATGATAAAAAGTTTAACATTCTATCTCATTAATTTTATAATTATAATACACACGCATGTGTATTAATATATATGATATGTATATATGATATAATTATAATACACACATGCTATGATATATATATATACACTAATATATATGCATGTTTGCAGCCTATATGAGATTATAATACACACACATCATGACATATAATTATAATATACACACGTTATGATATGTATATATCAATCGGTGTACATGAAAAATGATTCAATTGCTCAATACATGATATTCTTATTAGTTTCACTCTCAAAAACTGATTAAAATTATTCTCAATTTGGGTATTTTCTTCCTATTCGTTTTCAATCTATGCAAAATATAAGCCATGCTACATTATTATATCAACACAACAAAGTTAGAACTTAATAGAAAACAATCACACAGCATGTGAAGCCTATATATATAAATTAAGTATGCAGGCATACTGACAATGACAAAGACTTTGACTTTTCAAATAGCTAAGCAGTAAGTCAGCAACCTCCCCTACAGTATAATAATACCGGATGAAAAGAGATAGAAGGGAGAAAAGGTTTCTAATAAGAGGGGCAAATTTGGAATATTGAAAAACTAGTAGGGGTAGTTTAGTCAATATCAGATATAATATTTCTCTTCCCTCCAAAAAAACTCCAAATTTGGAGGGGACCAGAAGGAAGGGAGAGAAGCACTAAAAGACAAATTTCTTCCCTTCCCTACCCTCTATTTTTTCTAACCAAACACACTTATCCCCTCCCCTTCCTTTAACAACCCCTCCAACCAAACAGAGCCTCTAAACATAGAAGTGCTTTTACACGAAGGTGCTCGTTTTCAAAGTGCTTCTGAAACCACGGTTTGACCCAAACAGGCCCATAATAGTTCTCGCTTGTTGCTGTGGAAACCATTCATCATTTAAAATTTGTTAATATTTTGATTTAAACCTACTAAGATTTTGGGTTGTCAAGAAGATCAAACCAAACTTGGGGAAGAAAAGGAAAGATGAAAGAGTAAGCTTTTCATCATCCCGGGTGCTCGTTCAGTGTTGTGATCATCACTGTGATGCAATCTAGACTACATTCAAAATTAGATATAAATGGTTTAGATTTAGAATTTTTAATATGCAATTTTCTCAATAATAACTTTATTTTTTCAAAAAGTTTTAGTTATAAGATCATCTTTATTTTAAATTATGTATATATTAAAAATTATTTTAAATTATGTTTGTAATTATTTTTCTTTCTTGGGATTTCATTATAATTCTCCCATGAAGTTTTTTTTACAGATGGCATTTTACAAAATATGTGTCAATATTAAAAACAAGTAGAAATATACAGGTCTCAGTTGCATTAAATGGAGTAACATGGTCCGTTACCTTGGGTAGAATTGCTCCACTTTTATTAGATTGTGAGCAAAATTGCATCTCTAAATAATTTAGAGTGTTAGATGCACCTCTGAAGATAGTTCGAGTGTTGAGTACATTTTTATCCTAAATTAAATTCAAATTTTAAAAAATATGATTTTTTCAAAAAGATTAAATAATGTTAAAAGAAGCTGTTTTTGGTTAATTCCCGTATATTTAATTTTTTTGATAAATATGCGTTAAAATATTTTTATTTTCTACTTTAACCCTTTCATTTTTATATTAAAATTTTTCTATTTATTAATAATATTGGATAATTTGTAATTTATTTATTTATTTTTAATATTTTAAAAATTATTCATTTTTATTTTTCATCTTGAAAAATAAAATTTTTTGCTAAATACTTTTAAAATATGATAACATGAAAAATATATGCTTACCAAATGATTTGATTCTAAATTATTTAATGATGTTAATTTTAATTTGATTTTAAACATAATATATTTTGATATAGGGGTTGGGTTTTTTTTTTTTTTGTGAAAGGGGTTAGGGTATTTTAGTCCCTCACAAATTTGATCATTTTTCATCGTTCTGCTTTCTCTCATGCATCCATGTAAATCATTCATATATTTGATCATTTTTTTATGCTTTCTGCTTTCTCTCATGCATCTATTCAAATAGTATGGATAATAACGTTTTTTTTTTTTTTTGCTGGAGTTTTCTCCTTTCTCCTTTTTCTCTTCTCTCATTGTCGGTCTCTTTCAACTCTTCTTCCTATGCAAACGGAGGTTTAATGTTAATATTTTTTGCCAAAAAAAGTTAACGTTAATGTTAATGTACCGCAGTTAATTAATCTTAAATTCAATTTCTTTTGCTTAATTAGCAAAATTTTTTCTATCATGTTAAAGATGACCTGACCATGTGATTCACAGTAAAAAAAAAAAACCCTTTTTTTAGTGACTACTATTTTATTACATTCCAAATAAGGCATCAGGCAGCACGCCACTTCAATACTTTTCTCTGTTTTCAGTTGTTTGACTTTTTCATAAAATTACATGAAGATAGCATTATTGAGTCAAATTCAAGTATTATTAGGCTTAATTTGAAATCTCATACTCAAGTAGTTATAACTCATTCCACTAAAATCAAAGTCAAGTGGTAAGTTGCACTACATTTTGCTGTTGATTTTTATATTTATGTTCAACTAAATTGAATAGAATAATGATTGCTTTAAGACAAAAATATTCTAAAACAAATAAATATGGGGACGCCACTCTATGAGATATGGGACCTCATGAGATCCCAATTCCGATAAGTCTTCAGCTGACTGGGACTCTCCCTCTCTGATTCGTCAAAGTCAAAGCCGAAGAGCCATCATTCTTAGAAGGAGGCTTTGGGAAGGACGTATCTTGGGCGATAACTCATTATTTTCACATGGATATTCAGAGCATTATATATGTATATGTATGTGTGCGCGCTACTATTTTTTTTGTCATTAATATAATAGCCACTAAACTAATTTAGATAGCCTAAAAAAAGTAGTTAAGTTAGCTATTTGTTACAAATATAAATTGACTTTTCTGAAGTAACAATTTCAATCATGACTATTATTAGATGGAAACGTTCTTAATATATATATATAGTAATTAATATAGATACTTTGGAGATGAATTATAAATTTAGGACACAAGTAGATTGAAGTTAAATATTTAGAATCAAATATAACCCTTAACCAATTCTTATATAAAGGACCAAAGTAGTATGTTTATTAAATTAAACATGATATTGTATATACGGTTATGTTCTTATTTACAAGTGACTTGTAGGAGAAAAATTCAATTTTTTTAAAATAATATAAGTCACTTGCAGGGTAATTAATGACATTTTTTCAATTTTACCCCTGAATACAGTAAAAAAAACGTGAGAAAATGTACAACATATTTTTTTTTTTGCCAACACCCTTTTTTTAAAGAGGGGCAAGTGTAAAAAGATTTATCAACTTAATAAATTTATTGATATACGATAATGAGATACAAGTGACTTATGTATAGGAACAGAGTAATATATAATATTCAATTTAGTCCTATATATACGATATGATTTTTGAGGGAGGCATGGTCTTATTTATAAAGATACATTCAAGAAATATCCAAAATCTTAACTAAATTTTTCTTTTCATTTTTGCCCCCATTAATTACATGTTATATCATTGTATTAATTATTACTTCTTTTTTTACTTATTTTCTCTTACCCTCTTCCTCCATAAATAAAGATGTTTTTGAAAATAAAATATAATTTGTATACATTTATTATCTCTAATTAAATTTTTAATATGTGTAATTTAGGTATTCATATCATATCTATAGGATTGAAGGAGTATAAATTACCCAGATTTGTGATGTTCAATGCGCCCTAAAGAATACATTAGTCATTTTGGCAGAGTCCAGTTCAAACTTACGGACCTCCTCTGCCTTACTCTGCCAAACCCACATTGAAGATAATAGAAATCAATATCTTTGATGTAGGATAAGGAGGAATTCCCAAACAAAAAATTAATGCCAAAGAAAGTATTATTGTTTTCACAATATAACATTAGAATCCAACCTAGTTGAACTATAATCGTAAATCAAAGTCACTTATCTTATCGGTTTGATGCCTAATCTGATCCTTAAAACATTGTATATGACAGCTCGATAGGTTGGATCGACTAGTAGGAATTGTTGCAACTTAACTATGGATCTTAAGTTCCAGACTAGATAATGCAGCATTGTAAAGGCTGGAGACATCAATCGTAATGGTTCCGATCATGTATGGGCTTGTTTAAGTCCTTGTGACATAAGGGCTATCCTAGGACACGGGTTTAAAAAAAAAAAAAAACATCACATGTGAAAATGTGAGTATATGACTTTCTTTTCCAATAATGTACGTGAAGCTAAGAGCGTATAGTCCAATCAAAACGTGGGCTGCTTTCACCAATATAAAAAAGAGAATATCCCAAAACGGAAGCAGCCCCTTGAAAGCGACATAGAATCATTCTGTATCCCTCTGGTCATCTTTCCTTTTCAATAATGTCAACTTCACCTTTCATTCAAAAAAGTTCAAATGTGATTATGAGCATATATATACGTGCATGCATGGCTCTTATTCATACCACATTTCATCTCCACAGCCTCGAAGATCATAACCAAAACCTAGCGATCTCTCCTTCTTGATCTGATCTTTATTATTCATGGCATTGGCCTCAACTTTTCTCGTCAGCCCTTTCGTGGCTCCAGTCGCCATTAATCCCCGCAATAAAGTAACAACGTAACGATCATTATTTCAAACACTTGTATATGCTTAAAGAGCGATAAACTTGAACTGTCAAAAGCATCTGCAATATAATGCTTGCGTTTCTCTTCATTGTGTTCTAGAGTAGAAGTGCTGCAAATAAATGGGAGAGCTTGGGATTTAAAAATTTGAAGTCGAAACGACCCATCCATGCAAAGGGGTTCATAGTAAACTATTTGATCCAAGCGGAGGCCGACAGTATTGGAAAGAGCACTACTAACGTGCTTTTGGCCAATGGTTTGTGATGTGTTTCTTGTGTTTATATTGTGTGTGCGTGAGAATAGCTATCTATCTATCTATACACACACAGACATATGATTTTTGATTTAAATGTTAATAGTTTTAGCTTCTTTTTGCAGAAAAGTTGCCGACACGCGAACCTAGCATGTCTACAACGTTGGTGAATTACCACAATGACTTTGATCCTTATAAAGCAACCTCGACACCAATTTACCAAACTGCTACTTTCAAAATGGTGAAAATTTGATCCATGCTTATGCTCAGATCTTAAGCATATTGGTTCCATGATATTCTTTGCATATTCTAATTGTGTTCTATATGTTTTTCTTGAAGAAATCTGCTACAGAATTTGGTGAATATGGCTATTCTAGAAGTGCAAATCCTACCCGAGATACTTTGGAAAAGTGAATAGAACTATTCTTGGTTTTGTCTATAGACAGTTCTTTCTTCTTTAGATCCTCTTTGATGACTTGGCTTAACTTGTGCGTTCAGGTTATTAGCACAGCTTGACAACGCAGATAAAGCCTTCTGCTTCACCAGCGGAATGACTGCTTTGACTGCTGTTTGTGAACTGGTGAATCCTGGTGCATTTCCTCATCCTATTTATTTAGTTTTTTAATATTCCTAATACATATATTGAAATCCATAAAATTTTGTTTCCATTAAAAAAAAAATCACAGGACAACTTGCGTCAACATACTTTCTGCTGAATGCTTGCTTTTTATTGTTATTTACTGTTATAGATAATTTCAATACAGGTGATGAAATCATTGCTGTGGAGGATATCTATGGTGGATCATATAAATTCTTGAACGAACTGACTGCAAGAAAAGAAGGAGTTAAAGTGACGTGAGTTTGATATTTCAGATTTTGGGATGCCTTCCTTTTTCCCCCCACCTTTGGATTGTACTGAATTGTGCAAACAGAAAATTATATTGTTGGATTGATTCCTAGAAGATGATGATGATGAGGTTATAATGTTTAAACGCACAGAAAAGTAGATACAAGTAATCTAGAGAATGTGGAAGCTGCTATGGGAATTAACACTAAATTGATCTGGCTAGAAAGTCCCAGCAATCCTCAGCTCAAAATATGTGATATTCGAGTAAGTCATTTTCTACTTCAGCCGTACAACTTGATTTCATAAGAAAGAAGTAAAAGGCCATGCTCATATAATTCTTATCTATGTTCTTATGTGGACGCAACCTCACATAATTTTATGTATGGCATGTAACTTGGAGTATGGAATTCTTTTAAATGTAAGAAAATTAATTTTCTTCGATTTTTTTCTTGATTTATGTGCAGAGAATATCAGAGATTGATCATGCACATGGTGCTTTGTATTGGTGGACAATAGTGCATTGTCTCCTGTGTTAAGGGAGTGTTTAGGAAGCCTAATAAGCACTATTTAGAAGCACTTTTCCGCAAATCAAGGCATACTCCTCCACATATTTACCTTGTACACTATGAAAGCACTTCTGAAACCATAATTTTAATCTTACCCAAACACCCCTTAAGTCAGCCATTAGACCTGGGAGCAGGTACATTATATTAAATCATCCCTACGAAAGACAATAAAATATAAATGGATTTAATAATTTAATAACATGCATGCATGCTTCTCAATGCTATTATTAATGTTCTCTTTTCACTTTTTTTGTGTGTGAATAATTGAAGGAATTTTCAAGGAAATTAAACTATTTCAACTGCGCTTGGCACCCTTGGAATTTGTTTACACCCTACATGTAATACAAATTAAACAATAAATAAATTTCTGTTAAATGATGTTCCTATTTTCCTTTTTCCAGATATTGTTATGCATTCAAATACCAAATTTGTTGCCGGAATAGTAGTGTCCTGGCAAGGAGCCTCGCTACAAGAGATGAAGGGTAGTAGCTCTAATTAGTCTTTGTGTTTCAAACACTTGAGATGTTGAAGATACCGATTTATTTTTGAGCCTTTTTCAACCTGATCATTATATATACAACGAATTTTCGACTTAAATTTCAATTTAATGATAATTTTTTCAATCAGTATTTGATAAATAATGTAAATCTATGTGCTTCCCTCATATTTCTTTTTTCATTTGATCATCCTATAAAGGTTGGCAAAACACTTGGAGTCTTTTAAAAATACAACGGGCGCTGCCTTCTCCCCATCTGACTCCTGGCTCTGTTTAGAAGGAATTAAAACAATGGTTCTACGAGTTAAGGAGAAACAGGTATGTACCTCGCAAAACATTCTAATTAAAGTTATTCGTTGTTTCAAGTCTATATATACGAACAATATGATTCTTTTCGTTCCAATATATTCACCTTTTGCACAATTCATTTGATGATTAAAATGGCTTGTTTACATATAGCCACTTATAAGAGTACACACACATATTTACAAATAAATAACACTTCTGGAGACACTAGTTAATATTCTGAACTAATATGTTTCTCTATAATATTCCTGTTGGATTTTTCTAAAATTATACAGTGTCGTATGGAGTAATGAATTTTGAATAATGTATTAAATAACGGTGCTTCGTCAAAATTTCATAGTATCTCTATGCATAGCTAAGCTTCCAATTTAAGGTTTCAACGTATTAAATTTTGCAGAAAAATGCACAAATGGATGCTGAGTTTCTTGCCTCCCATCCTGGAGTTACGAAAATAATGTATCCTGGTTTTCCTAGTCATCCTGGATATGACTTGCACCACTCTCAGGTATAATTTGCCTGCTAAAATTATACTACTTTCGGTCCTAATTATAAGAACTAGTTGACTAATTTGATGAAATTAAGGAAATAAATTAAGTTAGTTATTTGTAATAAATAGATATTGTCTTTCCTAAAATATCCTTGCTAATCAAGTATATTGGTTAAAACTATCACTATTAGAAAGACTAACTTGGAAAAAAATATATAAATATGAGAGACAAAGTGGATTGGGGTCTTATATTTAGGATTAAAATAAAAGTCAAACGAGATCTTATATTAAGGACCGGAGGTAGTATATTAATTTTTTTTATTATATATGCTTGAAATAATTTTAGTCATTAATTGAGTTACTATTTCATAGGCGAGCGGGCCAGGATCTGTGCTTAGCTTCACGACAGGCTCACTATCGCTCTCAAAGCACATTGTTGAAAGTACCAAATACTTTAGTATGACTGTTAGTTTTGGTAAGTCTTTTTTTTTTTTTTTGTAGTATACATTTTCATGTAAATTGTTATCATTTATACATATTATTTCCCTTTGAGACTTCTCTATCATAGTTAACCCAAATGGTAAGATAGCAGGGAATGATAGAGACTTCAGTTGCAAATGGAAAATTTAAGAGTTAGCATGTCAAAATTTGATATTGTATAGTTCTCTATCATAATTTCTTGTATTCCTTTCTCCAAGGTTATTCTATCAATAACTAAAATCATCCTGGTAGACCATATTAACAACCTTACAATTATGAAGAAATTAATTCAAAATTTAAGTAAAGGACATTTAAAGAAATTAATGTGTTTAGACTGAGGGTATTATATTAAAAATTAGGGAGGAAAGAATACTTAAAAAAATCCCCAAAATAGTAAATTTTATTATTATTATTATTTTAGAAATTTTTTCTTCCCATTATTCCCTCCCTCCCACTTTCCTTTCACTTCTCCCTCCATCCAAACATAGCGATCGTGAGGAATTGATATAATGATAAGAATTGGTCTTCTAATAATAAGGAGGAATTGGTCTTATAATAAGAATTGTTAGATCTACATTTAGAGGATAAGCTTGATGTTACAAAATATAATGCTTAAACTCTTGTGAATTTTGTTGGTATTGTCAGGGAGTGTTAGTTCATCGATATGCTTGCCTTGGTATACTTCACATGCTGTCATTCCTGAAGAAGAGCGTATTCGCGTGGGTTTAACTAAAGATCTTGTACGTATTTCTGTGGGGATTGAGGATGTTGCTGATCTTATTACCGATCTTGACAAGGCACTCTCATTTGGATCACTATAATTTTCATATATTCCGACTTGCTCTTGCTTCAGATCATATGGTGCTCTCATTTTGGTTCAATTGAGGATTTTGTTTATTTGTTAGTTGCATTATCACGTTCCCATTTCTTTTTCTTTTTTTACCTATTTGTATAGCAATTTGTCATAACAACTTGGAATAATAAGCTTATTAAAGCTTTTATAGTGTTGGGATACTTTAGACCAAAATAAATGTGCTTTCGTTGAAATTTGATGAATGAGGACACTGGTTTGAATGACCTTTAATGCTTTTAGTTATTCAGATATTTACTTATTTTTTTATTTATATTTTCTCTCATCCATTCAAATAAGAGGGTTCATAATATTTTGAAATTTTTTTGAAAAAATACCTTTAAAATTTCAAAATTCCAAATTAGAAATGATTACAAAAATAAGTTGTTATTTGCTTTTCAAATACAGTCAATTGCTATTAAAGTATGGTAAAAAATTGATTTGAAATTTTAAATTTTAAAGATATTTTTTTAGGGTTCTCCCTAATATTTTTTCTCCTCTCTATTTTCTCTCTTCCCAACTTTTATTGCAATCCAAACCTAGTGGTACAGAATCACCAATTCAAGAAAGACCCTACTCTCTCAAAACATTGGGAAACAGAAAGATAGTAAATGATGAAGATAAAACTAACAATGCAAATGCAAGCATCAACACTGAAAAAAGACACTGACATTAACAATTAACAACCAATAAGATGTTAAAAAAAAAACAACTATCATCTAAAATCTCTACGTGAATTTACAGGTGGAAACAGGCTGGGTGGCCTGTTAGGGGCTTATGGCCTAACCTTTATTTGGTCTAGCCTAGCTCAGGCCTGTTTAACTTAATAGGCCAGGCTTAGACTCTCTAAAAGACCTATTAAGCCTATTAGGCTAACCTGGGCTGTTAGAAATTTATAATTATAATATATAAAAAAATTAGTTAATGGTATTGTTAATGTGCTCTTTTAATTTATTTTTTAATTTTAATTTATAGTTAATAGCTTAGTTCTTCCTTAGATTTTGAAGTTTAGTTAACAAGTGAAGATAAAAATATAATTTAAAATAAAATATCAAGAAATAATATGATCTTTAAATCTTAAAAATATAAATAAAATAGGAAAGAAAAATTATGTTCCAAGAATGATGTATTAATTAACTTATGTATTATGTTAATTAAATTATGATACTCTCTTTATTCAATGTAAAATTAATAGTTTTTTCTCTTTATTTATTTGTCTTTTTTTTTTGTACTTAAACATAGTCTTGTCCCAAATTTCAACATACAACTAAAACTAGTTTTCAATAATATCCTTGTAAATTGTAATTAAGATTAAAATAGTACTTATGATGCTAAAAGTTAAATAAAAGACAAGACTAAAAAATTAATTATTATGCACGCTTCTTTTAATTTTCGCCTTTTTTCTAAAAAATATCATTGTAATCTGAATTTTTTTTAAAATACAGGCTTTTTAACAGGTTTCAAGTCATGTCAGACCTTTATACAAACTAGGCTCAAGCTTAAGGATAAGCCTGTAACAGGCCACAGGTCAGGTGCAGGCCTATAGGTTACAAAACAAGCCTCGCCTGTTAAGAGTAAGACCAGGCCTGTTTCCACCTTTTTACGTGAACTAATCACTAGACCGCTATAAGGTTTATAGAATATATAGATTATATGATCATTCTTCAATTTTGTTAATTATTTTCAAAATCTCCTTTTAATACTCTATACTTTTTCATATTGTTAAGAATGGATCGTAAAATATTTTAATTTTTTCTGAATAATTAAAATTTATAACTTTATAATGTAAGTTTTATTATCTTCATCTCTAATTGAAAAAAATATTTTAAATAATTAAGGGAGAAAGACATTTTAAGATCTACCAAATATGATAATTTCGAAATGATTTCTTGCAATGACTTAATTTCATTGAAGTTTTTAGAGAATATTCTAGAATTAATATTTTTGTGAAATAATCTAATTATTCTTTGTGAAATTAGTTATTATTATTGGGAAAATGACAAGAAAATGACTGTTGAATTCTAAAATGACAAAATGGGCATGTAAATTACTGAAATGACAAAATGGGCATGGGGTATCAATATGGAATTTGGATAATTCGCCAAAAAGATTGAAATGCCCTCAATTTTTTCGGAAGTCAAAGGGCAGGATATTGTGCAACGGAACTGGAGTTTGGTTGGCGGTTCTCCACTCAGTGAAACTGCATAGACCATAGGGTTCTCCGAACTCTCACATTGCACTCGGCGAAACTGCATATGGTTGTCGCAAGTCTCACATTACCATGGTTGAGGAACTGTGAACGAGGAATGTGAATAGCGTCCAGCTTCTTCGTCTTTTCCGTGGGTCGCAGTGAGAAGCAATAAACCAGTGACAAGCTTCAATCTTCAGAAGGGAGAGGGGGTGGCTAGAGAGAGAGATTCTGAGGGAGAGCACCTGTAAGGTCGTCACCGGTTGAGGAAGAAGTCGATATTCGTTCCGACCTCGGTAAGCCACCTAAATCTCTCCGTCTTGTGCTTGTCTGATTGGAGTGTTTTGATTTGGGGAAAACGATGAATGTTGGTTGTAAAGTGGGGGAAGCAATGGTAAAGGCTTAAAATGGAATGTAAAGGTAGATTAGATTAAAAGTCGGTGCTTTTGTGTGTGACGGAATTACAGAAGTTGTTTGCTTGCTCTGATTCATATAACTCGGTCCATGTTTGACGAGATATCTCTCTGATTGTTGTTGTCTGATTGCTGTGTTGCTGTAATGTTGGAAGGCATAATATACGTGTGTGTTTATGATTGCTACACTACTTTTAGAAGCCCATAAATTGAGACCACTGTCGCACATGAGCCAGTGGATGCTTCCTGTTTCCGCCCCCTTGTTTGGTCTATTCGTGTAATGGACATTGCACATTTTTAGCATTGTGTATGGGACTAAAATGAGTTCAACTATATCCCCATATTGGTTATGCAAATTTAACATTGTAAAATAAATTGAAAGGGGTGACTCTTCGTGGGTAGAACTCTGTTTTGAAGATATAGCTACCTAATGGGCATAACCTCAGTCATTTAGCGGTGCAATTTACCTGGGGATGAACATGCATATTCATTTCAGTATGTACCAAGTGAGAATAACCTTTGTGGCCTTCTTATGTATTGCTATTATTTACTTGGTCATCTGTGGCACTGTGTAGTAGTAATTTCCATAATATAAGTTACTTGAAGATGCAAATTTTGTAACATTTCATCGAGAAAGAATCACTTTTGATGCATATTCATTTATTTTTTAATCTGTTGGTCTGAGGATTGAAGAGGTAGAGATTAATCTGCTGGTTTGAGGATTGAAGAGGTAGAGGTCGCTGAAGTGCTGAGAAGCATCAATCGCATTGCTGTCATGGAGGAGGTTGGCGAAGTAACTGTGACTGTGACAAACGGTAATATGCATTGTAATAGGAATTGAGTGGTTGAGTTATATAGGTTTGGTAAGATTAGATTGTTTTTAGTTTGTTGTTAAAGTGTATTATGTCATTAGTCTCTATTTTCTGCTCTGTTCTGTGAAGTGAGAAAGAAGCAATAACATTCATTACGTGATCAGCAAATTTAGTTATCTGAGTAGTAAATAGTCGAGGTTCATTTTGTGGCTAAATAACAACACCTATAATGTGAATGACTACACTGGAAATGGTAATGACAACTTTTTTGAAATGCAAAGAAAGTTGAGCTGTTCAACTGACCAGATTTAGTTATTTATGCTTGTTGTAGAAGGAGGGCCAAGTGAAGAAGTGAAGAATGGCTACATGTTGTTTAGACGAGAATTTCTTAAGGGTGGGGAGAAGTTTAAGAATATGTCTGAACAAGTGAAAAAGGCATCAAAGGCATGGAAGCAGTTGACACCAGAGGAGCAGAAGAAATACAGTGATAGGGTGAAGCAATCAAGAAAGGAAGGGATGAAGAAGAAGAGGAAGAAAAAAGTGGCTTTTAGCACTCGTTGCTCGGTTCGGCAATTTAAGTCATTAGTGGACTTCATAAAAGATGATGAAGATTTGAAAGTGAGGGTACAAAATTTAGGCTTTGGCCATTTACTTGACATTGGATGTGAGAGACTCCCTCGTGACCTCATAGTATGTGTTCTCCGAGCATATGATCCGCCTACCCATCAATTTCTAATAAGAGGGATAATAAAGGAAATAGAAGCAAATGATGTTGCAAACTTGTTGGGTGTACCCCACACAGGGGAGAAGGTAAAAATGGACGTATGTGATGATGATGAGACATACCAGAGGTTGAAGGAGGAATTTGGTAAAGTCCCTTATACGAAGATACTCAATGACATTAAATCTGGGCAGAAGAAAGATGAGTTTGAGTTCTTGTTTATGCTGTACACACTTGGGAGTTTTTTAACTCCTACTTCACAAACAACTGTGAGTGACAAGCTAATAAGAGTCATGTGCTGTACCATGAAGGGATTTCACCAATTTGATTGGGCCACGTACATTGTGAAGCACTTGTGGAAAGAGATGGGAGATTATGTGAAAGTGTACACAAAAGCAAAGAAAGACGAAGATGAAGATGAAGGAAGCTGCAATGTGGGAGGATGCATCTACCTCCTGTTGGTATGTATTTCTGACTTATGCTTCTAAGTTATTGTTTTCTTTATTTGTGGAATTGGCAAGTTAATGATTTACTCTTGTAGTTATATTTTGCTGAGCACTTCCCACTATCCAAAACTGTTGAGAGAGGGTCCCTAAATGCCATTCAATTCTGGACTGATGAGAAGATAAGGAAGCTGGAAAAGAAGGAGAGGGAAAGCAAGAGGGGTTTACTGTATAAGGGCAAGGGAAGTATGGATAGAAGTGGGAAGGATGAAGGAAAACGCAGAAGTGTGGGTCATTTACACCCGGTATGTGCTTTCATTACTAATTTTCATTCTCATTCGCAAATAATCTCATGAAAAAAGTGTTTACTCATTTTAAATTGTTTGCTGCAGGAGTTATAGAAGTTGCACGGACGATTGATGGCTCAGATTGAATTAAGCACTAGGAGGCTTATAAGTGCAATGAAGATGAGCTGGATAAGGTGCAGATAAGGATAGGGAAAATAATGTGACCACAGATGATGAGGACCCTATTGACGTCCCAGATGATGATAAGGGAGATGATGATGCATTTGGCGATGAGGACCCCCATGATCATGATGGACATGAGTCTGATCATGAAGGTGATGATAGAGATGAGTTCCACAAGGGAGATGATCAGGGAGACGATGATGCAACTGGCTCAGATAGAGGTGATGACATCAGTGTTGCAGCAAAAGGTGCAGACAAAGAAATTATGGAGTCTCCCCTGCCCTTTTCCCCCATGGACAAGGGATGTCAACTCCAAAGGTCGCAAAGGGAGATGAAATCCGCTATCAATTCTCCATGGATTTTGACAAAGCCAATTAAGAGGTGAAAGAGGCCCATAGATGACAAGAACCGGTTTTATGACATAGTTTCCCGTATGTGTTCAAGTAAGGAGGGTGACATGTATGTACATATCCACTTCCCACGTAATCATATTCATTACAGTTTTGTGCTAATTGATTACATGCATAATGATGTTGACAACATATTTTTAGGCCTTTGGTGAAAATCTCTGATGAAGATATCACTCGGGATCAGCTAAGGACACTTGGTGGAATTGAGAAAATAGGTAACCGGGTAAGTAGAATATTTGTGATGAGGTCATTTAATTGTTTAGTAGATGCTGTGTTTTGGGTTCATCAAAACAATCATCTCTTTGCGTGCAGCTGATGTCAACTGTGTGCAAGACTCTAATGGCTGATATGGAGAACGAAGGGCAGGTGAAGCGGCACATTTTTTATGCTGACTTTATGGTAAGCTTGCTGAGATATTTTTTTTTGTCGATTGATATTGATAAATGACTAAAATGTTCATGTTTTAGGCAATAATGGCAGCTAACCCAAAGCTGTGGGATGCTACAAAACGGAAGAAACAATTTTTACCTGAAAATGTAAGCTACAATATAGGAGAATGTGATTTGATCTTTGGACCCACACTTGTTGGCACTCACTGGTTCTGTGTTGTGCTTGAGCCTAGCATAATGAATTTCTATGTGCTGGACTCAATGAAGCCAAATTTAGAGGGTAAGAAGAAGAGCAAGAAGAAGGGTGTAATTATTGATGACATGACGACCGTGGTCACTGAATGTGTAAGGATAATGCAACTCATCTTCTATGATTGACATTTCATTTACCTTTTATTTACAATTGCGTAATGATATTGTGCAGAGGAATAGATTTTATGATATTATTGAGATAGTTAAGCCTAATGCCACTAGGAAGAAGAAAATGAGTGATATCATTTGGGCTCCTGTTCCGCAACAAAACAATCTGTGAGTAGTTTATGTTGTTGATATTATTACGTCTCAAAGCAGCCCAATGTGTTATTTTCATTCTTTTACATCGTTGGGATGTTTTCATGTGCAGGCGAGACTGCGGCGTTCATGTATTAATATGGTTGAGTAAATGAAAGCCCGGTGAGATACTTCACTATACGGATGAACAAGTGGCTGAATTCCGACGAAACCTCATGTGGTGGCTAATGAATCATGAGCTTAATTCAAGAAGTAATGAAGCATTAAGCTTGCTTTCATCAACCCAAGCCACCATACTGACCAAAAGACGGCATCTGTGATAGGAGGAGACATTATGTAGATTAGGCATATAGTTCTTGTAAAAGCAGTGCTAATTTGAAGTCTTAATATTTGACTTATGGTTGGAGGTACTAAGTGGCTGCCAGTTGTTGGCCTAATTGCAATCCTTTTTGGGATAATTTGAGTAAAAAAGTTATGGTATTTACAACATGCCATGTGATTTCCGTGATGATAATCACAAGTTGATTATTTGTGCCCCAAATTACATCTACTTGGACCCAGGTTCACTACACAAGTAATAGGATTAACAACTTTCGGATTGAGAATTGCAACCTCTGTAATGATAGTTACCACATCGCTGTTGCCATTTGCATCTGAAGTCTTTCAAGCCCAAATCACGTTTTTTGAATCCATTTTTGCTACCCCAGTAATAATAATGACAACATTTATACTGATAATTGCAACTTATGTAATGATAGTTACAATCTTCCTATTGCCTTTTTCAACTCTGCATGTTCATACTAAGTAACACTTTTTTAACGAAAACCCACTACCCCGGTAATGATAATCACAACATTGTAATGAACTTTGCAACTTTTTTAATGATTGTTACCACCTCGCTATTGCTTTTTGCAACTGCATTTTCATCCCCACGTATAAATTGTCACAGAATTTCATAACCTAGGTAATGAAAATCACAACATTGTTAAGGGAAATTGCAACTATAGTAATGAGATTTACCATTATGGTTTCCCCATTTGCATCCCCATGTTCAGGAAATTGTCCCATTTTCGATTCCTTTAAGTCAAACCCACACATCAAATTGTTTAGGAAATTTTACTACCCCTATAATGATAATGACAACATTGGAAATGTTAATTACAACTTCAGTAATGAGATTTACCAGTCTGCTTTTCCCATTTCTGGTTCCCTTAACTCAAACCTACGCATCAAATTGTTCAGGGAATATCACTACCCACGTAATCATAATGACAACATTTGAAGTCTTAATTGCAACTTCACTAATGCGATTTACCAGTCTGCTTTTCCCATTTCCGGTTCCTTTAACTCAAACCCACGCATCAAATTGTTCAGGAAATTTTACTACCCCTGTAATGATAATGACAATATTGGTAATGTTAATTGTAACTTCAGTAATGAGATTTACCAGTATGCTTTTCCCATTTCCGGTTCCCTTAACTCAAACCCATGCATCAAATTGTTCAGGAAATTTTACTACCCCTGTAATGATAATGACAACATTGGAAATGTTAATTGCAACTTCAGTAACGAGATTTATTAGTCTGCTTTTCCCATTTCCGGTTCCCTTAACTCAAACCTACGCATCAAATTGTTTAGGGAATATCACTACCCACGTAATTATAATGACAACATTTGAAGTCTTAATTGCAACTTCACTAATACGATTTACCAGTCTACTTTTCCCATTTCCGGTTCCTTTGATTCAAACCCACGCATCAAATTGTTCACAAAATTTCACTACCCCCGTAATGATAATGACAACATTGAAAATCTTAAACGCAACTTTAGTGATGATATTTACCACTCTGCTTTTTCCACTTCCACTTCCTTTATTTCAAAGTCAAGTAACATATTTTCAGGGAGTTTCACTAGCTCGAAAATGATAATAACAACATTGGTAATGTGAACAACAACATCGTTGATGGCATTAACCACTCCAGTCATACCCATTGGCAACTTCCACCATCTCCCTCGAGGGCATTAAACAAAAGGTCATCTGTGTTGACAAAATAGCATAGAAGTACACCTGAAGAGCATCATAGGATGTCTACATTAACATTCAGACTTTACTACATGTGTAATGGAATTGACCACTGAAGTGACAATATTTACCAAAAACCAGTAGGCCCATTACAGAAGCTACATAACTTATATTCAAATGACAAGTTAACAGTAAGATTAACCCACCACCTAATGTTTCCTCGTCATTCACATTACAAAACATATCCTACCCAGTGAATATCATTTACAAAAAGGATAGCCTACCCATCATACGATTTTTACATTAACATTTAGACTTTACTATATCTGTAAAGGAATTGACCACTGAAGTGATAATATTTACCAAAAACCAGTAGGCCCATCACAAAAGCTACATAACTGATATCCAAATGACAAGTTAACATTAGGATTAACCCACCACCTAATGTTTTCTTGTCATTCAGATTACAGAACATCTCCTACCCAGTTAACATCATTAACAAAAAAGATAACCTACCTATCAATCCTTCTCCCAAAAAAATTAAAAAGGATTCAAGAGTCATTCCATTCCTATTAAAAAAAAATTACCCCTATTGGTATTGACATGAAACCTTAAGTTGGGCTTGGATTCTTGCATGTTCTTATGTGGCCAACTTGCTGGCATGCACTACAATGGTATACCTTCTTGTTTTGAAACTGCAACTCTTGCCTATTTATCCTAGGCCTTCCAGGCGGTCGACTAGTCAAAGGTGGTGCCAAAAACACTTGACCTGCTATATCTTGCAGCCAATAGTTATTAGGATTTGGCATGTCGATTGTCACCACTAGAGTCATCGTCCTACCATAAATCTTTTGTTGGGATGTAATCTTGTAGCATTTTTCAACAAAATCATACACATTGCAATTCAAGGCCTTGATAGCTGCACATGCATGTAGGCATTTGATGCCTGACATTTCCCAAGCTGCATAGCTATGTTCACCTTTTTCAAGATCAACATTAATGGCTCCTTTTGCTGTATGGACACACACCCTACCCCTTCCGTAAGGAACACTTAACATTTGTGCAGATCTTGCCACATTTTCCATCAATGTTGCATTTGTATTTGGGCCTACACCATTCTTCCATTTGCTCATTGCCATGCTTGCTGTATACATTTTCTTGGCTACTTTTTCATGATGCTCATGTATAAGTTGGGCAACATTATATCTTCTCTCCTTCAGCATCCACGCATTGAATGACTCTGTAAGGTTTATTGTTATGTTGTCCCATCATTTAAAAGGGAACTTGCTTAAGGCCCACTTATGAATATCACCATAATTGACAAGCCATTCAAATAATTGGGAATTGAAGTGTCTCATGTTATCTATTGCTTGATCAAACTCTGTGTCAATCCTTGCATATGCAATGGCATCTAGGAAATGTAGTCCATCCTCCCTTGTGTTGCTACTTGTCTTCCTTTTTCCTTTATTTAACTTGATCATTTGTGTACTGAAATTCTCCTTAATATGTCTGTAATAGTATGCATGTCACTCACCTCCGAATATTGCTTGCACAGCACCTATAATTGCATTGTGTCGGTCTGAAATGATTGTTAATTGCATTGACCCAACTATCTCCTTAATCATATGTAAGAACCATGTCCAATCCTCAAGCGTCTCTCCCTTCACAATCGCAATGGCAAAAGGTAATAATTCATTGTCCGCATCATAAGCCGACGCTGAAAGTAGCGTCCCCTTATACGGTCCACTTAAATGACTTCCATCAATATACAGTACATGTCTAGCACCAGCAATAAAACCCTCTATACAACACCCATAGGCTATGAACACACGCTCAAATCTGTTGTTCCTTGCAGCCACCCATTTTGCCACTGTTTTGTTATCGGTTTCCTTCAACCGGTCACATATCTATGGAATAAGCATGTAAGTTTGATCAGGTCTACCATGTATGTCCTCTAACACTTTTTCCTTGGCCCTGCATGCTTGCTTGTATGTCAACTTCACACCATAATCTCTTTCCAACCTCTTTTTTATATCATTTGGATGCATGTCTATATGATTCCTAACCTCTTCAATTATAATTGATGATGTCAAGCTAGCTGATCCACCATGTGTCACGTGAAAATTGTTTTGGGCATTATGAACATGCTCATTTTTAAATGTTGTTACACGTAAAAATGTTGGAGTACTCTTTCCAGTTGCTCTCGCACTGATCCTCCATGGACAACCTTCAACATTGCATTTGACATACATATGGGCATTAGAATTCTTCACATATTTATACTCAAATTTGTTTGCAATGCTGATTTTGTGTAGTTTCTTCTTGAAATCATCCGCATCTGAAAAAGTCTGCCTCAATCCTAACAATACTGTCTTCCATTTCAGGGAATTCATTCCTAGCAAAGGAGTTGGTGCACTCTCTACTGCATATGGCAGGCTAAGAACATTTTCAGCTACTATGTAATTCACACATTCGACAGCATCCTCAATCATTGGCTCATCATTTTGCTGTGACAGTCCCGACAATTTTGACATACTGCATGTATAATCACAACATTTGTTATGATATTAACAACAACATTATCGCAAGTAACAACTTCCATAATCATAAACTTGTGACTTACCTGTTTCGATCAGCCACTTCTTCCTCTGTATTCTCATTACCTTTAGTTGCTACGTAAACATGTGCATTACTATCATGATACTCAAATAAGTTGTCAACTTCATCATCATCAATAAGATCTATTAATATCCTATCATTCAAGCCCAATGTGTATTTAATGTCGCAACCATTACTATCTACACCAAACCATTCTCCTATCATAACCATTAAATCTTCAAGCCTTATACCCTCCTTGATCACTCTTCCCTGACAGTTCCACCATAGTACTTAACTTCACCATCACCATTTTCTGCAAACTTCCCACCCACATGAAAGTAACAAGCAAGACGCTTTAAAGATGTTGACCCAATGTTAGATGTCATCAAAGCTACCTAACCTCCACCAGAGAAGCATAAATCAATATTTTAGTTCCTCAATAATCAATTTCATTTATCAGGATTTCGAAACTTTTCTTACAATTTCACAAAAAATGCAACACCCAAAAAACGAGCACACACACTTGCTGCATTGACAACTTAAATATGGGATTTTACAATTCCAATAAGGAATTTGACAACACTGACCACCTCATGCTTGCTGTTAGCCCTCAAACTTCATGCCCACGTTATCAGTTCCCACCATTTTTCCATTTCCGATGTATCACTCTCTCATCTTGGTCAGATTCTTCATTTAAACCATCTACACTTATAAACCCATCCCCATTAGACTATGTACCAGTAAACCAACTTGAAAACCCAAACCCATCATTAAGCTCCACTTTCTTATGTAATACCCAAGTTCAACCCCTCTCTCACTACAAACCAGGTTGCCCACAAAGCAATTCCACCGTAATAAATCATATTTGTAGAATGGTGAAAGTTGGAGGAGTAGATAAGAGCATTTTAGGAGAAATTTTCCTTACCTTTTTCGTCTTCTCAGCGTTCGACTCTGCTCCACCTCCGTTTTCAGCTTCTGAGCTCTCTCTCTTGTTATGTGTCATGTCTTTGTTCTTCATGTGTTCAGACTGATTCAGGGGCATTTCAGTCTTTTTGGCGAATTATCCAAATTCCAGATTGATATCCCATGCCCATTTTGTCATTTCAGTAATTTACATGCCCATTTTGTCATTTCAGAATTCAACAGTCATTTTCTTGTCATTTTCCCATTATTATTCTAGTTGTTGTCATTTGATAAGGTATAATTATTATTTGTTAAACTATTTTTGTCGTTAATATGTAATAAAAAATTATAATAAAATTCGTTATAACTACTTTAGCTATTGTCATTTATTCTTTTTAAACTAAAAGTATTTAAATAATTTCATAACAAGTTAATCTCACATTAGTTTATAGAGACTCATCGTTTAAATGTGTTGACTTTAGTTTTGAATTTAGCATATGAAAATTATTAAATTGTAAATCAGATTTTTTGTCACACGCTAATAAGTTTTTGCTACAGTGAACTTATAAATAGTAACATATTTTTGTAAAAATACACAATTTTGGGGAAAATCTGGTTTTTTTTTTTTTTTTAAAAAAAGGGATGCAAAGGGAAGAAGGTGCGGACTGGCTCCTGAGGACTGTAGGGCGTCATTTAGGTCATCTATGGCGCCGCTCACTAAGGCGCTGAAGTGTTACTCGTTGCAGGCGGTTCTTCTACACTAACACTAACGGCGTTCGACGAGCACGACGTTGCAGTTGTATCCCTGACACTCTGCTTCTCATGGCTTTCGTCTCCAGCTACAAGCTTCTGCGATGCAGACCCACTGTTCAACTCGTTATCCCCAAAGTTTCAGTCTCTTCCACCCTTGATCTCGTCCGCTTCTTCAGTTCCGCTGAGAATTCTTCCTTTGATGGAAGCGCCGCCCATGATGATGAGCCAGTTGCATCCAGTCCACAGCCGGAACCCAGATTTCAGAGGGCTGTAGATCAAGAACCGAATATGTTTCAGAGACGCCCAAGAGGTAAGCATCAAACCCCTGAAAAATTAGAGGATGTTATCTGCAGAATGATGGCGAACCGTGCTTGGACTACCCGGTTGCAGAATTCAATCCGGAACTTGGTTCCGGAATTCGACCATTCCCTTGTTTATAATGTGTTGCATGGCGCTAAGAAAACAGAGCACGCGTTACAGTTTTACAGGTGGGTTGAGCGTGCTGGACTTTTTAACCATGACCGAGACACCACTTTGAAAATGATTCAGATTTTAGGTCGCTCTTCGAAGCTAAACCATGCTCGGTGCATTCTGTTTGATATGCCCAAGAATGGTGTTGAGTGGGACGAGGATTTATTTGTTGTATTGATTGATAGTTATGGTAAAGCTGGAATAGTTCAGGAGGCTGTTAAAATCTTCCAGAAAATGAAAGAATCGGGTGTAGAAAGAACCATTAAATCTTATGATGCTTTATTTAAAGTGATTCTTAGGAGGGGACGGTATATGATGGCGAAAAGGTATTTTAATGCAATGTTGAGGGAGGGAATAGAGCCCACTCTTCATACATATAATATCATGCTCTGGGGTATGTTCCTGTCTTTGAAGCTGGAGACTGCTCTGCGTTTCTTTGAAGACATGAAAGGCAGAGGCATTTCGCCAGACGTGGTAACTTATAACACTATGATCAATGGGTATTATCGATTTAAGCAGGTGGAGGAGGCGGAGAAATTATTTACTGAGATGAAGGGAAGGAACCTTGTGCCTAATGTGATAACTTATACTACAATGTTAAAAGGGTATGTTGCAACAGGGCAAATTGACAATGCGCTTGCGATCTTTGAAGAGATGAAGTCATCTGGTATCAAGCCAAATGCTGTCACGTTCACTACCTTACTTCCTGGGCTTTGTGAAGCAGACAAATTTGTTGAAGCTCAAAATGCTTTGACGGAGATGGTGAATAGATATATTACTCCTAAGGATAATTCCATCTTCCAGAAATTGCTGACTTGCCAGTGTAAGTCTGGTGACTTGGATGCAGCTGCAGATGTACTAAAGGCAATGATTCGGCTGAGCATTCCTACGGAAGCTGGTCATTATGGAATTTTAATTGAGAATTTTTGCAAGGCTAATGCATATGATAGGGCAGTAAAATTATTGGACAAGTTAGTTGAGAAGGACATCATTTTGAGGCCACAGAGTTCTTTAGAAATGGAACCTGGTGCTTATAACCCAGTGATCGAGTATCTGTGCAATAATGGTCAGACTTCTAAAGCAGAAACATTTTTTCGGCAGCTAATGAAAAAGGGTGTCCAGGATTCAGTTGCTTTTAATAATTTGATCTGTGGGCACTCAAAAGAAGGCAACCCTGAATCAGCTTTTGAAATTATTAAGATCATGGATAGGAGAGGAGTTTGTAGAGAAGCAGATTCTTACCGGCTGCTTATTGAGAGCTGTTTGAGGAAAGGTGAACCAGCTGATGCTAAAACAGCTTTGGATAGCATGCTTGAAAGTGGAAACCTGCCAGATTCATCGCTTTATAGGTCAGTTATGGAGAGTTTGTTTGGTGATGGTAGGGTTCAAACTGCAAGCAGAGTAATGAAAAGTATGGTAGAAAAAGGGGTGACGGAGAACATGGACTTGGTTGGTAAGATCTTGGAAGCCCTTCTAATGAGAGGTCATGTTGAGGAAGCCCTGGGCCGAATAGATTTGCTCATGCTTAACGGGCATACACCTGATTTTGATAGCCTTTTATCTATTCTTTGTGAGAAAGGAAAGACAACTGCTGCTTTGAAGCTGTTAGATTTTGGTCTTGAGAGAGATTGTATTATAGACTTCTCAAGTTATGATAAAGTTTTGGATTCCCTCCTAGCAGAAGGAAAGACCCTCAATGCATATTACATTTTATGTAAAATTCTGGAAAAAGGAACTACATCAGATTGGAGTAGCTGTGAGGAATTGATCAATAGCCTTAATAAGGAGGGTTACACAAAGCAAGCAGATGTTTTATCTAGAATGATCAAGGGACCTGAGAGAAGCCCGCTGAAGAAAAAAGGCAAGAAGCAAGCTAGCATGGCTACCTAATGTATTCCGTCTTCATCATTTCTGTTTTAGAGGTTAGCAGTATGATGAGCTATTATTTCAGAGCAATAATTTGTCACAAATGGATCCAAAGTTGTAATTCCCTTCGACTGATTGTGATGTTCTTCATGCTGGATCCCAATCATCTAGGCTTAAAATTGCTTATTTTTATGGTTCACATCCACCTAGTGATATCCAAGTTATCCAATTTTTTTTTTTTTACATGACATGTTTTGTTGGAATATTGTAATTGAAAACTGAATGCCGGTTTTCTATTTAATGTTTAGAAAATTCTCCTGAAATGTGAATCGGATAGAAGTTGATTGCTTTTTGTACTGCCGTTTCATACTTGAGTTTCCCAAAAATAAAAAGCAACCTTGCAATTGAAATGTTCATAAAGGTGAACTTTGGTTTCAGAACTTCGTATCATCTAGTTTGAAACTGGTACAATGATACCAACTTGGGAGTTTATTTTTTTCTTCTTCTTTATGTGACTGTTATTTGTTCTGCACTAGAAGATCTGCAAAGTATGAAAGGTTTGCATGTCAGACTCCACCTACTACTACTTTTACTAATTGAAATGTTACAAAGTTAAATAATACATCATTCAAAATGTGAAACGACAGTTGATTTTGAAACATAACCAAAAGAAAAAGATTTTGAAATGGGGACCATGAATACTTCTCTTAATGAAAAAGGATGAATGTAACTGCGCATGAATGGATTCAATGATATAAAAATCTTGCTGCAGATATAACAGGCAATTGACAACCTTACATTTTAGTGGGTGTTTACCATAATGGCTGTAAACTCGTTAACCAGTCATTGAAGGATGGCTCTCTCTCCATGCCTATTCTACCTAGCCAAAGTGCTTCTAAACGTTCATAGTTCAGAAATTGTTTAAATTGAGTGTGGTTGACCGTTGAAAAATACAGGTATTTGATAACTGATAGCGCCTTCCTCTTGGATGATTAAATACTCTGGTGAGATATATCCCTCAACTTCATATCAGTTCCCCTCCTCTTTCAATTTTTGAAGTGATTGAGGTTGAAGGGTACTATATAATCTGTGCAGTGCGGCCAGTTTTACTTAAACAAATTTCTCAGCCTGTTGGCAGAATTTTACTCTAACATGAAAAGGGAATTTCATTTGCTGAATATGAAAATTCTGCATGCATGTGCAGTTGTCTGAGTTCACCTGTTTAGTTGTGGAAAACTTCAGTTTATCGTTTTTTTTACATATATTGTTGAAATATTTGAAAATTCATGTATAGAGTAATAAAATAAAGTATTATCTGTTACAGCATCTTGTCCTAACTCTCCTGATTGAGGTTTGTTAATGGGATGGGTTTAAACTAAAAGTAAGTAAAGCTTCCCTGGAGGATATGGTCCATATCTGCTGGTTGGGTCAAATGATTTTGGAAGGAAATAAGAATAATATTGGAATTTGTTAGAAAGCCCCTGATTATCTCCCTTGATTCTCTCTATTAATTGTCCATGACATTAGCTAGAATATATATTTCCTGATTTATTGAGATATTGCAATATATGTAATTTATGACCGGATATATTTCCTGATTGTAACCGGATATTTTTTCTCATCCGAACTCTATATATTGTAACCCAACCATATGGAATAAAACAAGAGCATGAAATATTCAGCAAAGTAAACATGGTATCAGAGCGTAGGGTTCCACCTGAACCCAGAAAACTTCGTGCGTTGCTGCCGTGAGATAGAGAGAGAGAACGCGAGAGGAGAGAGAGAGAGAGAGTGAGGCGTCCCAGATCTGAAGCCAGGAGCAGACCGTGGACGACACCGCCCCTCCAGTCCTCACCGGCGTCCTCAGATCGGCGCATCCCTCGAAGACAACGTCGAACGGAGCTACGCGTGAAGCCCACGCGCTGCCACTGCCTCTGCGCGTAAATTGCACGCGCCGCCGCCGGAAACCAACAGTACCTCCCAGAGATCCAGAAAATGAACCCATCAGAATTCCCACCCCTTTTTGGGTCCGTTCGTAATAGTCCAATGGCCCTTATGTTTGGTACATCTTCAAATACTCAAAGCACTCATTCACCTTTAGTCACCTCTCAAGCCTCTGATCCAGAACCATCCTTAACCCTGAACATCAAGCTATGGTGGTAGCTCACAAACTTAATGGTAGCAACTATCTCCAATGGTCTCAAAGTGTATTAATGTATCTACGTGGGAAGCGTAAGGAGAAATATATCAATGGAGAGGCAAAACAACCTTCACATAATGATCCCAAATTTGACACCTGGTTTGCTGAAAATAATCAGGTGATGTCTTGGCTGTGCAACTCAATGACTCTCGAAATCAGTGAAGGATACCTCTTGGCAAGTATAACTAAGGAAATCTGGGACGCTGCTAAGAGGACTTACTCCACACTAGACAACACTGCAGCCCTATTGGATCTAAGGAGGTAGCTCAAAGATCTGAAGCAAGGAAACTTAACTGTAACACAATATTACAGCACTTTGACAAAGATATGGCAGCAGTTGGATCTCTTTGAAGTTCATCTTTGGAAGGACATGGATGATGCTAATTACTACAGACAACTGGTGGAAAAAGGACGAACATATGACTTCCTATTGGGTTTGAATGATGTCTTTGAAGAAGTAAGAGGCAGAATTATGGGTCTAAAACAGCTTCCCTCCCTATTTGAAGTCTTCAGTATGGTCAAGTTTGAAGAAAGCCGGAGACACCTCACTCAGGGTAACCAAATCCCAGTAGATGGCTCAGCATTGGTCACGAGGAGGTCCCCAACATTCGAGGGATCTGAGAAGAAAGGGAACAAGTGGTGCAATCACTGTAACAAGAAAGGCCACACCAGAGACGAATGTTGGAAACTACATGGGAAACCAACCCAAGGGAAGCAGAAACAACGGGAAGATAGAAAAAGCCACCACACCTCCTCTGAAGAAAAAGGTGATGATGGAGACCAGTTGACTAGAGAAGAGCTTCAAATGCTTCGTAAGATACTTGAAAAACAAAACAAATCAAATCTGTTCCCAACGTGAACTTGATTCAATCAGGTAATTCTATTATAGCCCTTAATGCAATGGTAACTAGTGATGAGACCTGGATTGTTGACTCCGGTGCTACAGACCACATGATTGGTAACAAGTCCTTCTTCAAAACCTCAAATATTGCCATGAGAACCTTAGGGTAAAAGTAGCAACTGGACTATATACTAAAGTTGAGGGCGTTGGCATTGTGGCCCTATCTGATGATCTGGAAATCCATAATGTTTTGTTTGTTCCTGCTCTTACCTGCAACCTTATATCTGTGAGCAAATTGACTAAAAAACAAGTATGTTGGGTAATCTTTGATGATGTTAAGTGTGTTTTTCAGGATTCGATCTCGGAGAGGAAGATTTTGACTGCTAAAGAATGGGATAGACTCTACTACTTTGAAGGAAAAAATATGAAGACTGCGGGAGCAAAGAAAGCTATGGTTAGCTCTAATTCTCGGAATAAAAATGTAATGTTGTGGCATCAAAGATTAGGCCACCCCAACTTTGATTATATGAAGCATGTGTTTCCAACTTTATTCAATAAAAATTCTTTTCCTTTTCAATGTGAAACGTGTCAAATTGCCAAACAAACTCGCGCCTCTTATCCCAAACATACTTACAAACCTACTGCCCCATTTACAATGATTCATACCGACATTTGGGGACCAACCAAAATCAACACCCGCACAGGCACAAAGTGGTTTATTACATTCATCGATGATCACACCCGGGTCACATGGGTTTACTTTATGAAAGAGAAATCCGAAGCTTTACAAATTTTCAAAAACTTTCACTCTTTTGTGAGAATCCAATTCCAAACTCCCATCAAAGTTTTGAGAAGTGACAATGCCAAAGAGTATGTGAGTGGAGCCTTTAGGGAATTTCTTGAGCAGGAAGGAATCCATCACCAAACCTTATGTGTCTATACTCCTCAACAAAATGGAGTTGCTGAGCGGAAAAATAGGCATCTTCTAGAAGTAACCCGAGCTATTATGATGGAAAGAAATGTTCCAAGTCTGTTTTGGGGAGATGCTGTGCTAACCGCTGCTTATCTCATAAATCGAATGGCCTCCAAAATTCTCCATTTCACTACCCCCATTCAAAAACTCCTCGAGACCTACCCCACCTCACCTATCATCAATACCATCCCTCAAAAGGTCTTTGGGTGTGTCGTCTTTGTTCATAAACATGATGGGGGCAAACTTGATGCTAGAGCAGAAAAATGTATTTTCCTCGGGTATTCCTCCACCAAAAAGGGGTATAAGTGTTATTGTCCCACTACCAGAAAACTCATAATCTCCAAAGACACAGTTTTTTATGAGGATGATGCTTATTATCCCAAATTACCCATTCAGGGGGAGCACTATGGAGTAGAATGGCTAATTACACCTGAACCTATGACCAACCCCAACACACATCTTACCCCTCTTGAACCTGCCATACCACAAGAAGAAGTCACGTCCCTGAACCGGAACCAAAAACCCCTAGTCCTACACCTCCACTAGAGCACCAAAACCCCACAAACACTCCTCACCCAACTCACCCAATGGAAACCAATGCTGAAATTGATGCAGGGGTGACAGAGCGTTCAAGTCCTCAATCAGGTGAGCAGGACAGTAGTAATAGGGTTCCTTCCATTCCAAGGCAGCAACATGATTCCAATCCAGAGTTGGATCTTGAAGAGCTAGGATGGCCTATTGCACTTAGAAAGGGGGTCAGATCATGTACTCAGCATCCTATTCAAAAATTTGTCTCCTATGGCAATTTATCTGCTAGAATGCAAACTTTTGTGGTGAATAGCTCACAGGTGAAGATTCCAGAAACATTTCAACGGGCTATGAAAGATCTTAATTGGAAACGTGCCGCATATGAGAAATTGAGAGCCTTAAAGGAAAATAACACGTGGGATATTACCACACTTCCTAAGGGCAAGAAAGCAGTGGGTTGCAGGTGGATCTTCACCCCTAAATTCAATCCTGATGGAAGTATCAACAAGTACAAAGGAAAATTAGTTGCAAAAGGGTACACCCAGACTTATGGGATTGATTATCAAGAAACGTTTGCTCCTGTGGCAAAGTTCAACACAATCCAGGTACTCCTGTCCCTAGCTGCTAACCTTGACTGGTTTCTACATCAACTAGATGTGAAGAATGCTTTCCTAAATGGAGATTTGGAGGAAGAAGTGTACATGAAAATCCCAGATGGAGTAATAGCTCCACCTAACTCAGTTTGCAAACTGAAGAAATCACTATATGGCCTGAAATAGTCTCCACGAGCGTGGTTCGACAGGTTTGCCAAGGCAATCAAAAGGTTTGGCTACATCCAAGGACAAGCTGATCACACTCTCTTCGTTAAACACAGTAATGGAAAGGTAACGATCCTAATTGTGTATGTGGATGATATAGTCATAACTGGCAGTGATGAAGTTTCTATCTCCCAACTCAAGAAAGCTCTAGCTAGGGAATTCCAAGTGAAGGACCTAGGACAAATGAAGTACTTTCTTGGAATGGAGGTTGCTAGATCCAAAAAGGGTATAAGTGTGTCTCAACGAAAGTACACACTTGATTTGCTCCACGAAACAGGAATACTTGGGGCTAAACCTAGTGAGATGCCTATGGAAGAATCATGTAATCTGGAAGTGAAACCAGACAGGATACCAGTCAACTCAGAAAGGTACAGAAGACTTGTAGGTAAACTGATCTACTTGACTCATACAAGGCCTGACATTAGCTATGCAGTTGGAGTAGTAAGCCAATTTATGCATCAATCCCAGGAAGAACATATGGAAACAGTATACAGAATCCTGACCTACCTCAAACTCAATCCTAGAAGAGGAATATTCTTTAAAAAGGGGAGTACAAGGAACATAGAGGTCTACACTGATGCAGATCATGGGAGAGCTGTGGATAACAGAAGATCTGTCACGGGATACTGCACTTATGTTTGGAGAAACCTAGTCACCTGGCAAAGCAAGAAACAGACAGTAGTCTCAAAGAGTAGTGCTGAAGCTAAGCTAAGAGCTGTAGCCCTCGGGGTATGTGAAGGAATGTGGGTGATCAGACTTCTAAAGGAATTGAGAATTTCCTATGAAGGACCTATGAACCTCTGGTGTGACAACCAAGCCAGCATTGAAATGATCGAGAATCCTGTGTATCATGACCGAACAAAGCATGTTGACATTGATCGGCACTTCATCAAAGAAAAGGTTGAAGGTGGCACAATTAACCTGAGCTATGTGTGCTCAACTGATCAGATTGCTGACGTCATGACCAAACCTTTAGCCAGAGTCAAGTTTGAAGGGCTTCGAAGCAAGCTGGGAATGGTTGACATCTACTCTCCAGCTTGAGGGGGAGTGTTAGAAAGCCCCTGATTATCTCCCTTGATTCTCTCTATTAATTGCCCATGATATTAGCTAGAATATATATTTCCTGATTTATTGAGATATTGCAATATATGTAATTTATGACCGGATATATTTCTTGATTGTAACCGGATATTTTTTCTCATTGTAACCCAACCATATGGAATAAAACAAGAGTATGAAATATTCAGCAAAGTAAACAGAATTACAGATGAAAGAGGTAGTGACGCTTGTCAATTTGTATTGAAGGACTAAAACAAAATTTTAATTAATGACAGATCCTTGTTTTTGCTCAAAGACTACCGCAATCTCTTAAATTTGAAAAGAGGCAAGTTGAGCAAGATATGAGTGTATTGCAACCAGTAGTTTTTAGTATAGGTTGTGATAGAACAGGTTATGGATGTTGATAGTTAAACATCAAGGGCATGGAAGAACAAATAAGGCTATTTGGCAGTCTCGTTTGGTTGGTTCCTTGCTGCTATGCTTGGACTCCATGTGAGCCCCCGCTCTCTCTCTATTTTTTGTTTCTTCATTTGTTTAAGTTTCAACCTTCATTTACCCCGTTCAGTTCCTGCGTTTTACATTTAATCTTTTCTTCGCCTTTTTATGGCTAATATTCCAGTAGCTCTAGTTTTAATATGTTGCCGGATCCATACCCTGCATTATGTAGTAATCGTGTGTTACTTCCAACTATTGTTTTCTTTTCAACTTTTTTCTCTTTCAAGTTACCTTGCAAACTGCTTCTTCAGTTTTGTTAACTTCCTTTCATTTGTAAGGAATAAATAGTATGTTGGGGTTGATGCTAAGACAAATGACTGTGGAAGTCAACTTCCTTTTGCTTTTGCTTCTTCAGCATTAAATGACTTTACGACAGCCAAAGTAGCAGTACAACACAATTTGATACCTTACATCAGAATGCTATGCAGCTTAATATTTTTGTTGTTCGGATGTGTTCATGCCCATTTTTGTGCCTTTTTCATTTTATAAGTTTTTATCAAGGCAGGAATATGTAAGAAGGTGTGAAGTTGATGCTGCGGATTGTAAGAGAATATATCTTTCTGAGTATGTGTCAGTTTCATTTTTTGTAGTCGTTCTTAGTGTTCTTATTGTCAAATTTCAAATTAATTCCTTATCTAAACGTGTTCTAATATGTCAGAGAAATGGATTCATTTGGTTGAATATATAAATGGGCATGAAAAAAAGATTCAATTTCCCTGCCATGGATCCATGGGCTGTTGATCCTATATCATATTTACATTACTCAAATAATTCTATGATGAACTATTCACTTGTTACTTTGCTTCATATCTGACACTTATTATATCAGAATGACTAACTTTTTCTTTGATGGATTAAATTTCGTCCTCATTTTTGACTTACTGGGAACAAGTGATCTATAATGGATTCTCAGATTGCTATAAGCAGGGTGGAATGGGGGTGAGTCTTCTCATCACTTTCATCTCAGGCTGTTATTTGATGGGTGGAAAAGACTGAAATTTCCAACATCCTGACCACGCATCCGAATTTTTTTGACTGAGGAATGTGAAACCTTTTGGCTTGATAAATGATTATTTACCTTATTCCAAATGTATGAGCATCATATTTGGAATAACGTTAGTACATAACAGTCTCTTTTGGCAAACATTCTAGAAAAACCATTTCTTCCATTTTCATGCATTTAATCACGAGCAAATTCTTGCATTCGATTAAAATAAGAGCTGAGTGTTTCTCGTTATTCTTATACTCCTCCGGTCCTAATTATAAGACCCAATTGACTTATTTGAGAAGATTAAGGAAGTAAGTTAAGTTGGTTATTTATAATAAATAAGTGTTGTCATTCTTAAAATATCCTTGCTAATTAAGTATATTGGATAAAACTATCATTATTAGAAGGATTATCTTGGAAAAAAATGTATAAATATAAGACAAAATGGATTGGGGTCTTATAATTAGAACTAAATAAAAAGTCAAATGGGGTTTTATGATAAGGACCGGAGGAGTATTTTATTTATTATTGCAAAACGCGATTAACACATCACATCGCATCACCAGCTAACTTGCAAAGGTCAACTTTTTTTCCGAAGTAGTAGACTTCTCATCCTTCTCTCTTAGATCTGTTATTCCAAAAGAAGATTTCTTTTTTAACCAACAATGCTTTACACGGCAGATGGTTTCAAAGAATCAATAAAAATAATTGAAACAAAGTCTGGGGTTTAATTTGATAATTTTTTTCCTGGTATCTTATTGTAATCTTAAATTCAGGGGGGAATAAAAAATTTATTTGTTCTCCACTTATTCATTTGCCCCGCGAAAAGAATCTGCACGAAAAGGGAAAATACTATTCTTTTGGTCCTAAATATAATATTCTTTTTGTAATATAATTTACATTACAAAAAGAGTTTTATATTTAGAACTGGAGGAGTATTGTCCAATAATAATTCTGACCAATACATAATTCATGTTATATGATCATATAATAAAGTATAATTCTAAATTTTCATACTAAACTAAATTTTTTCATTATGGTGTGGGATAATCCACTTCTAAGTGATAGGAAACATACTATATGCAACATCAATGTTGCACTTTGATAAATAAGATCTACTTATTATGAATCTTGAAGAGCTGGTTAGTTAGTTTTACTCACATTCTAACCATTAAAAGCATCAGGAAAATTCTACAAAAAAAAAAATTGCAATGACTATATTATAATTTTGGAGTATTAGTAAATTTATAGTATTATCCTTCATTATAATTATTACTATTTTTTTTTTTTTTAAATAGCCTCAAGTCACCCTTGCAGCCAGGGGCGATGGGTGCTGGAGTTTAGGTGGAGCTCTCGCGATAACCAAGCTTTGTAGCCTCCAACCTTTCTTTTGAAAATATTCGTAACCTAATTGGCAACCATATTCTTAATTTTATTAATCACGTGTTTTTCAGGTTTTTAAATTGAGAATTTTTTTAACATTTGTGATTATTCATAACTTTATTAATGTCATTAACTACATGACTTTAGGTTTTTAAATTGAGAATTTTTTAACATTTGTGATTATTCATAACTTTATTAATGTCATTAACTACATGACTTTTAGGTTTTTAAATTGAGATTTTTTTTAACATTTGTGATTATTCATAACTTTATTAATATCATTAACTACATGACTTTAGGTTTTTAAATTGATATTTTTTTAACATTTTGATTATTCAGAACTTTATTAATGTCATTAACTACATGACTTTAGGTTTTTAAATTGATATTTTTTTTAACATTTGTGATTATTCATAACTTTATTAATGTCATTAACTACATGACTTTTAGGTTTTTAAATTGAGATTTTTTTCAACATTTGTACTATGATTGATAACTTTTATAAAGATATTCACGATTTTATTAATGTCATTAATCGCATAATATGATAAGCTTTTAGACTTGGAGAAATTAGGAAAATAGGAACCACGATAAAATATAACATATTTAATATGCATTTATTTTATTAAATTAAAATATGTATTAAATTAATAATATTAATTTGAAAATCTATCATATAAAGTGGTTAATGGCATTACTGAAATCGTGAATATCGTTATAAGAATTGTCAATCACGCTATAAATATTGAGAAAATCACGTTATAAATATTAAAAAAAATCCTAGTCTAAAATATAGTTAATGACATAGTGGAATTGTGAATATTATTATAAGAGTTGTTAATTATGTTGTGAATACTAAAATAATCTCATTTTAAAAATATGAAAAATATGTTGTTAATTATGTTGTCAATGATGTTAACGAAATCGTGAATATCGTTATAAGAATTGTTAATCATGTTACAAATATCCAAAAAAAAACAAATCAAAAGAATAATTGTCTGTCATCGAGCCTTGATGACCAAGACAAACGACCCAGTTGAACCCCAGCGATGGTCACCGACAATTCGCTGGCCAATGAAGGTAATTTGGGGCTTTTTAAAGGGAAAAAAAACAAAAAGTAATATTATAAATTTACTAACATTTTAAAATTTCAATATAGTCACTATGTCTGATTTGAAATTTCAAAAAGTGCCCTGAATTTGAACTCAAGTGATCTTTTCAGATATTTGAAATTCTACTAATTTTTTTTTTGAAAATTTTCTAAAACATTATCTAATTTTGGCGAGATCAAAAGCTACGACTGTTGAGAAGCTAGATTTCATTTGTCCTCCATCATTTCTAGGCTTCCGATATGGATGAAATTACGAGAGAGTGGTGTCCTTTAAAACAGATGGGGAGGACTATTATGCACCCATTTGGATTGATTTATTTAAATATTTATAAGCATATTTTCATATACTGAGATAGAAATTTTCTTACATATTTATTTCGTGTTTTATAAATAATGATTAAAAAGCTATTAATAAACAATTTCAAACAAGCCTTATGTTATGCCATAGCACATCACATTCAATATTGAGACACATAGGAAGCGAATGATCATGCCCACAGCTCAAGAAACAAATACTACCTCAAATCCTTAATATAAGACATTGTTTGACTTTTATTTTGGTCCTAAATATAAAACCTCAATCTACTTTGTCTTTCATATTTATATACTCCTCCGGTCCTTAATATAAAACACATTTAACTAATTCGATTAGATTAAGAAAGTTAGGTAAGTTAGTTAATTATAAAAAATGTGACACGTTTTTCCTAAAACACCATAATCATTTTTCTTAATACCTCCTCTCCCTTTTCTACTTGATTATGGTTGAGGGAGTATCCATAAGGGTAATTTAGAGAAAATTGATAAATATGAGAAATGAGTCTTATATTTAGGACCAAAACTAACTCAATAATTGGATCCTATATTAAGAACCGGAGGAGTATTTTTTCTAAAATAATCCTTCTAATAATGATAGTTCTACCCAACACACTTGATTAGCAATGATATTTTAGGAAAGACAACACCTATTTATTACTGATAACTAACTTAACTTCTTTCTTTAATTTTCTCAAATTAGTCAACTAACTCTTATAATTAGGACCACAAATAGTACTAAGAAAGAATGCAATCCTAATTCACGCTTCGATGAACCCGTGCATAAAATGCTTAATCAACATACCCCATTTTGGCCTGTACCATTAAAGAGAAAATGACATAGAAAGTGGTGTGACAAAATGAAGCAGAATATTGTTTGACATGATTCATAGATGTACAAAGTAGGTTGCACAAAGCATTAGTGTCTCGTGAGAAGGGTAATTAAAATAATTTAAAGTCTTAAGAAAAAAGGTAAAAGAAAACAAAAGAGAATGCTCAATAAAATCATGAAATTTGATATTTTTTTGGTTTACAATATATTCAAAAATTTAGTTATTAATAAAATGCAACACAGGTTGTGCAATCCATATGTTGGACCTCTTCTACTGGGATAAGTAATATTTTTGAGATATTACTTGCTTCAAAGTTACACATGAGTATTTTTTTATATATCTTAATTATGGTGGGATTGATGACCAATTCAATTTAACAATTGGTTTAGTTTTCATCATGGTGTGAAATCCCAACTCAATTTGAATGACTGGTCAGACAAGTGAATAATTTTCTGGCCAGTCTAGACAATAATTTTGATCTAGGGTGTGTTTTTTTGCTTGAGCATAAAACGAAGCCGTTTGAAGCTTTAAAAAAGATAAAAGAAATCACAATGTATCCATCATCTTTGTGCGTTATTAACTTATGTTGGTTGAATTATATGTAATTCATTCATGAATATTCTAACTCATTTTGGTTGAATATGTAATAAAAAAAATGCATCAATTTTACTTGATTTTCAATATTTTTAGTTTTATATAAAGTACAAGTCATAATTTTAATATTATAATTATTTCCCCTTTATGTTTTCGGTTGAAAAGTCATTGTTAGTACTTGGTTGACTTTGTGATTAACAACGAAGTCTTGGCTTAATTTCTTAGCCATCTTAATCACCTAATGCATGTTTCGGGTGGGTTGTTGAAGCATGACAATTAAAAATTAGATTAATATAATTTTTTATTCTTTAAATTTATTCTTATTTTAATTCTAATTTTTTAAGTTTTTAAATTTGATTTTATTTGAAATATTGATCCTTGTAATCTAATAAAACTTAGACTATTTTATTTTTTAAGAAATTAAAACTTATAATTTAAAATTTAATGAAACAAAACTAAAATGAAAATATACTGAAAGGCAAAGGTTATATTAAAAATTCAAATACTGAAGGAACCTGAAAAGACACACGCGCTTATACGGCTCCTCGATGCCGCCTGCATTAAATATGTCAAATTGTCAACAGTATCATAGTGTATTTGAAATTGATCAACTTTGAACGATCATCTGGGTTGAAATCTTCGACCAAAGACCAGAAGCAGAGAGGGAGATTTTAGACTAACCAAGCAAGTTATCTTGATAAAAATCATGGATTTAAAGCATCCTCAATCTCCATTATCATGCTTTAGGGTCTTTTTCTGCCTTTTCAATTCCAGAACATGGGAGGTTTTCTTGGCTACCTCCATGTTAACTTCTTCTCGAGCTGTGCTGTTATCCTCTCTTTATTTTCTGGAATTTCATTCTCTAGCGATACCTTAAATTCAACCCAATCACTAGGGATTAACCAAACCCTTGTATCTTCCAATCAAGTGTTTGAATTAGGGTTCTTCAATTCAACTTCTTCTTCCAGAGGGTACTTGGGAATCTGGTACAAGAACATTCCTGAGAGAACAATCGTCTGGGTTGCAAACAGAGACACCCCACTTGAAAATTCCAATGCAACTCTGAAAATCGGAGACAGAGCAAACCTGGTTCTTCTCGATCCAGCAGGAAATTCCTTATGGTCCTCGAATCAATCAGAATCTGCACCTTCAAATCCTGTGCTCAAGCTTCTGGATTCTGGGAATCTGGTAATTAAAGAAGCAAGTGAAACTGATGACTCCGACAACTTTCCCTGGCAAAGCTTTGGTTTTCCCACAGACACTTTGTTACCAGGTATGAAGCTGGGATGGGACTTTGGTAAAGGCATTGAATGGCGTATAACATCATGGAAAAGCGAAAACGACCCTTCAAGTGGAGATTATTCTTTCAGAATGGAACGCCAAGGAATCCCAGAAGCTTTTTTGTATGATAAAGGGGACAAAACATTTAGAACAGGACCATGGAATGGTATAAGATTCGGTGGATTGCCAGTACTCACATCAGAAGCTGTTGTTCAAGATACTTTGGTTCAAAATTCAGACGAGGTGTACTACACACCCTCTTCGGTTTTAACCGGTAACCAATCTGTTCTTACAAGGCTTGTTATAAATTGGACTGGTGATGTTCAAAGATTTGTAAGAGCACAAGGAAGCCAAAGTTGGAACATGATATGGTCTGCACCTCAAGACCGATGCGATAAGTACTTTCAATGTGGTCCATATGGTATATGTGATTCCAATTCTTTTCCTGTATGTAAATGCTTTCAAAGTTTCAGCCCAAAAAATCAGAATGAATGGAATTTGAGAGTTTTTACCGATGGCTGCGCGAGGAGCACAGGTTTGGATTGTCCGACAGACAAGTTCTTGCAGCTGCAGCATGTGGAGTTACCTGAATCAGTGAATGCGTTTGTGAACAATAGCATGTCCCTTTCAGAATGTGAGGACATGTGCAGGAAAAATTGTTCTTGTAGTGCTTATGCTAATGTGAACGTCATTAATGGAGGAACAGGTTGTGTTATATGGACTGAGGACCCGAAAGACATGAGGCAGTTTTCTGAAGGTGGCCAAGATGTCTTTGTCAGAGTTGCTGCTTCTGTTGTTAGTAAGCTTCTTTCTTTGCTTCGTCCTTTTACTTGTTTGTTTCTTTGCTGCTATAAGGTAATATTTCTAGATTCACAGATTAACCCACCTATTTTAGGCCAAATCCAAGGGGACATGACTGTGCTGAGAGTTTTATTTATTTCTCAGCTGACCCAGGATCTGCAAGTGGCAAGAAGAAAAATACAGGCATGATTATAGGCATTACAATGGGAGCAATTATCATAGTTTTGGGTTTGATCATGTTTCTTTTGTGGAAGAGAAAGTCAAATATACTAAAACGAAGAGCAGAGCAGATAGGTAATACAGAAGTAGTATGTACAGTTTATAGTGGCTTAGGTGAGGAATTACTTCTGCTGGATATAATGTTTTCCTGTCTCTCTTCATATTAGGTGGTTTTGGGACAAGTCAAGATATACTTTTAGTCTCAAGAAATACAGAAAATTCAGGTGATACGAACATGGATGATCTAGAGTTGCCATTGTTTGATTTTAATACCATAACACTGGCTACAGACAACTTCTCAGGGGCAAATAAACTTGGAGAAGGAGGCTTTGGTAGTGTTTACAGGGTAATTTAATATTTGTACTTGTGTATCTAACTGTCATTGTAGATTTTTAAATTCTTAACCTATTGATCGGAGTGATATATTGTGATAATCACAGGGTAGGTTGTTTGAAGGGCATGATATTGCTGTGAAGAGGTTATCAAAAGCCTCAGGGCAAGGGATCGAAGAATTCAAGAATGAAGTCAAGTTGATTGTGAAGCTTCAACATCGAAACCTTGTACGAATGTTTGGTTGCTGCATTGAGAACGAGGAAAAGATGTTAGTTTATGAATATATGGAAAATAAAAGCCTTGATTTTTTCTTGTTTGGTAAGTTTGTTTTCACATTGATTATCACCAAACTTTGAATGTTGCTTTATAAGAATATCTGATTCTAGACTATATTTTTTATTTGAACACTTGATGCTTATGATAACTGATAAGAAACTGTCCACAGACAGAGAAAAATGTTCCTTATTGGACTGGCAATTACGCTTCGACATTATATGTGGAATAGCAAGAGGACTTCTTTATCTTCACCAGGACTCTAGACTTAGAATTATTCATAGAGATCTCAAGGCAAGTAACATTCTACTTGACAAGGAGATGAATCCAAAGATATCAGATTTTGGGATGGCTAGAATCTTTGGTAATGATCAAACAGTAGCGAAAACAATAAGAGTTGTTGGAACATAGTAAGTACAACTCATACTATTTGAAAACTCACAAGTATATTATGGGACTTGAAATCTCATGTCCTATTTAATATTTACCTGACATGATACTTATTTATTTTTGAATTCTTAAAACAGTTTTTATTAGAAAAGTTATACTACATCCTAATGATTCTTGAAGATTCAATTTGCAGTGGTTATATGTCTCCAGAATATGCATTGGATGGACTTTTTTCTATAAAATCCGATGTTTTTAGCTTTGGAGTTCTTGTGTTAGAAATAATAAGCGGCAAGAAGAACAGAGGATTTTATTACTCAGACGAGTTAAACCTCCTTGGACATGTAAGAACAAACCCATATTTTCTAAAACTGAAGTACTTTATTATTCATAAATATCTCCTACTAACAGAACGTTACTTCTTTTTCTTGTGTTAGTCATGGAAGCTATGGAATGAAGGGCGCGCACTGGAACTGGTGGATCCATCATTTGGTAATTCATATTCATCATCTGAAGCATTAAGATGCATAAAGGTTGGTTTAATCTGTGTTCAAGAAAGACCAGAAGATCGACCAACAATGTCTTCTGTAGTATTAATGTTAAGTAGTGAAAATGCATCAATACCACAGCCTAAGAACCCAGGTTTTGTTGCAAGGACTCATACTGATACTAGTTCTTCAACCCAACAAGAAGAATCATACTCTGTGAATCAAGTTACAGTCACAGTAGTTGATGCCAGGTAGAAAATTAGAAGTTTCAAAGAACTGCCAACCAATTGTATTATCTGTAGTTCTTTTTCCCAAAAAAAGTTCTTGTATTATTTGAGCTTAAATCGTTCTATGTTGAATTATAAGCTTCATTTTTTGAAGTGTTGTCCATTTTGTAACTCTGTAATTCCGTGCAATTATCGCATATTTTGTGAATTGAAGGATTAAGGTTTAATTTTGATTTGAAAGTTTTCACATAGGAGCTGTAGGTATTTAGAAGTCTTTTTTAAGATTAATGTTATCTTAGAAATGTTAAAAAAAGAGAAAAGGGGAAATCCAAAAAAAAATGATTGTTGAATTTGAAAATTCCAAATCAGAAATTACTATAAAAATGTGTTATTATTTGTTTTTGGAGTGTAGTTAATTTCTTTATGAATGGAGTAACAATACTGATTGACAATTTTGAAATTCAACAATCATTTTTTTTTTTTGGATTTTCCCAAGAGAAAATGTGTCCTAACTATTAAAAAACTAAAGGTTACTGTTAAAAAACTAATATTAATTAAAAACACTAACATTAATTGCTAGTACTTTTAATATTTAGTGGAGATATTGCTCATTTTTAATATTTTCGGAATGATATTGATCCTAAAAAAAACTTCTAAATACCCACAGTCACTACTAAGAAACTTCCAAAACTTTCAAGACAAAACTAGACCTTAGCCTTAAATTGAATTATAAGCTTCACTCTTGCGCTCCCAAACTTAGTGATAAGCCTTAATTTTTATATATTCTACTTTACGTTTATCTATAATTTCAATGATAATTTCAAACTTAATTGAGTATTTCAGACTTTTTTGAATTATTTATTATTTTTTAAAATTATAAATATTGAAAATTGAGTCAAATTACAGATATTTTAAATTTCCTAATTCTTATGTGATTAATGATTTTCAATTTTTCTTATACAATATTAAATGTTATCTATTAATTTTATGATTGCTTTAGAAAATGTCAATTGTACGCCCATTTAGGAGGATTTTTCAAGGTAACAGATTACGATTTTCATTTCCCCCATCGCCACTTGAAATTATGCGACACGTGCCTTTTCTATACATCTTGTATTTTTAAATTTGAGCCTAACGTTTTACACGTGTTATGAAATTCAGGGAGTGTTTGGGTAAGAATAAAATTATGGTTTCAGAAGTGTTTTTACGGTATACGAAATAAATATGTGAATGAGTTTGTCTCGATTTACGGAAAAGTACTTCTGAAAAGTTATTCTGAGGTTACCCAAACACCCTTTTAATGTCATACTCAACATATTTTACCGGGTATATTTTATTATTTTAAGTTTTGGAGAAAATTAAAAGGCATTTTTTATACATCTTTATCTGCAACATCTAGAGTTTCCTGATACAACGAATGTGTCAAGAGAAAATTGGATTTTTAATATTTGTCACTCCTCCGATCCTTAATATAAGATCCATTTAACTAATTTGATTAAATTAAAAAAGTTAGGTGAGTTAGTTTTTTTTTTTTTTTTTGAGCAAAAACAAGTCCATATTATTAATTTCTCAAAAAAAGGTTACACACACTAATAACCAGAAAGAAAGCAGAAAAGACAACATGCAGAAAGCAAGAAGAAAAGCAAAAAGAAGCCTAGGATACAACCTAAGTCAAGAAAAAAAGCACCCTATTAACCTATACCTTTCCTATAAGTCGAAGAAGAGCCAGTACTTTCCAGGTCCTGCAACAGAATTGACCTTAGAGAGGGTGGTGGAGTATCAATCCACCCTTGCGGTACCACACCCCTCATTGCCCAAGCTGCAATTCTATCAGCAGCATTATTGCCTTTACGAGAAACCAAAGACAAAACCCAGTTGCAGTCACCTCTTCCCAGCTCTAAGCACTTCATTAATAAATCTCCACACCTCCAGTCGCAGGTCAAAACCTCTCCATTATTCAGACATCTATACAATTCCAAACAATCAGTTTCTAAAATCACCTTGTCCCCGCCAAACAGATCTTTAATCCTGAATGCTTCCAACATGGCCCAACACTCAGCCATAAAAGCAGATTGAGCATCCACTTTCAGGTTTACTCCCCCTAAAAATCTCCCTTTACTATCTCTACCAATCACACCTATACCAGCAGAGCCACCCTGTGCATCAAAGGCACCATCTACGTTAATTTTTACAGTACCTTCGTTCGGCTTCTGCCATAAAGAATTTCTATCAAAATTCTGTACATCCGTCAGTCTTCCACTTCTTCTGCTTACACAACCCCAAAATTCATTAGTCAATCTGATTGCTCCTTGAAGGCATTTCACAGCATCCACATCCTCTTTCTCAAATAGAAAGCTGCACCTCATCTTCCAAATCTGCCAACAAATACAAGCAAATAAAGCAGTATTAAATTCATCAATCTCAGTCTTATTAGCAATCCATCCCTCGAACCATCTGTCAAACCTCACCATGACTTGTTCATCAAACATCAGAGCCAGGGGAGAACCAAACCAACACATCCTAGCCCAAGGACATAGGAATAACACATGCTCTGTTGTTTCCTGCTATGATTTGCAAATTCCACATACTGGGCTACAGGCACACTTCCTCCTGTATAATGCATCAGCTGTGGCCAAAGCACTATTGAGAGCCCTCCAAATAAAATGGATGACTTTTGGGGGAACTTTAATTTTCCAAAGACATTTCCACAATTCATTACTTGCACTGTAAGAGCAACTTGGGGCACCCTCATTTGAGTCCACTACTAAGTCTCTAGCCAATTTGTACCCTCTTTTAACAGAATACGCTCCATCTTTACTTCCCACCCACACATATCTGTCTTCTTCCTCAATGAGGGGGATCCGAACTTTAGCTATCAGTTTTTTATCTTCAGCTGAGAGCCAGTGATCTACCTTCTCAAAACACCATTGTCTGTCCATAATGATATCTGCCACCTTCATACTACTCATCTCATCGGTCAGCATCCTTTGCCTCAACTTAAAGTCATTAGCATCAGGTAACCATCTACCTTCAAACAAGCTTACTCTATCCCCTTTATTTATTTTCCAAACCAGCTTCTTCTTCAACAAGTCCCTACCCTCCAGAATGCTCGACCAGCACCAAGACGCTCTATTACCTTTTTCAGCCTTCATAAAGTCCTTATTATCAAAATAAAGACCTTTTAGGATTTTACTCCATAACTCATCTTGGCCTTGGCATAGCCTCCAGGCAGTCTTTGCCAATAAAGCATCATTAAACATCATAAAGTCACGAAAACCCATTCCTCCACTCCCTTTATCTTTACACATATATTTCCAAGGTTTCCAGTGAATTCTTCCTTCCTCCTCCTTTTGTCCCCACCAAAATCTGGCTACCAAACTATCAAACTCCTTACATACTTTCTTAGGGAATTTGAAACAGGACATGGGAAAAATAGGAATCGAGTTTGCTACTGCCTTTACCATGATCTCTCTTCCTGCAAAGGTCAACAACCTTTGCTTCCATCCCTGTATCTTGGAGCTCATCTTGTTTTTCACAAACTTCAGAGCCTCTGCCTTCGATTTACCCCACAGCACCGGCAAACCCAAGTAATTACCAGGATCAGAGGAAGCCTTAATTCTCAAAATCTCAAAGACTTCATTTTTCACTCTCTCAGTTGTATTCTTGGAAAAGAAGATACAGGATTTGTCTAGATTGATTATTTGTCCAGACGCCTGAGAGTACACCTTCAAAATTTCCATTAACCTTCTACAATTATTACTTTTAGCATTGATAAAAAAGAGTGAATCATCAGCAAAGAAACAGTGAGATAGAATTGGGCAGTGTTTCGCTAGTTTAATTCCTCTTAACAAACCCTTATCAACATGCCATTGTACCATAAGAGACAAAGCATCAGCTGCAATTATGAATAGGAAAGGGGAGAGAGGATCACCTTGGCGAATTCCTCTCTTCATTTCAATCTCAGCGATTTTTTTTCCTCCCACCACAAGATTCAGCATCACAGACCTCACACAATCCATTATCCATTTAAGCCACTTCTCACTGAAGCCCATTCTCCTCATTACTTCTTCAATAAATTTCCACTCTAATCTATCATATGCTTTATTCATGTCTACTTTCACCGCCATCTCATATTTTCTTCCCTTTTTCTTATTTTTCAAATAGTGATAAGCTTCATGTGCCACTATGATATTATCTTGTATCAACCTTCCCTCAATAAAGGCTCTTTGATTCTGTGAGATAATTCTAGCTAGAATAGGTCTGATTCTATTAGCTAGAATTTTGGACACAATTTTATAAGCAAAATTACATAGCCCAATCGGTCTGAATTGCCCCACACTCTCAGCATTTTCTACCTTTGGAATAAGCACCACATTCGTTTTATTTAAAGCAGATAAACTAGCATTATTGTTGAAAAAGTCCAGAACCATATCAGTTACCTCACTGCCAACAACTGACCAAGAAGAGTGATAAAACATTCCAGAGAAGCCATCAGGACCTGGTGCTTTTGCTCCTCCTAACTGAAACGCTGCTTTCTTGATTTCTTCTCTTGTAACCGCTTCCTCTAGCCTTGCATTTTCTTCCTCCTTGACCAGTTTTTGAACAAAACTCAATACCACTTCCAAGTTACTACAGCCCTCAGACGAAAACAGTTTGCTATAAAACTTCACAAAAGAATTATTTATCTCATCTTCATTTTCCAGCCAAGCCCCTCCTTCTCCTCTTAGCTTCACCACCTTATTTCTCGCCCTTCTTTGGACAACGCTTGAGTGGAAGAATCTTGTGTTCCTGTCTCCAGCCTTCAACCATTGAACTCTTGATCTCTGCCACCAGTAAACCTCTTCCCTATCCCAAGCTTCCTCAATTTGATTAATAATTTCCTCCATTTCCTCTTTTTTGGCTGAAGTAAATTCTCCTTGTCTACATTCTTCCAATCTCAAAGTCAGATTTTGTATCACCTTACGAGCATTAGGAAAGGACCTCCTTCCCCATTCAGAGAGGACTCCCTTACAGTTTTCAAGTCTGCATACCAATTCCTCCACCTTATCTCTCCCCAAAACATTACACTGTAGCCAGCCTTTTTCAACTATTTGCAAGTAATCCTCATGCTCAAGCCATACTGCTTCAAACTTGAAGGATCTCTGGGTCCAAGCATGCTTGAACTCACAATCAATAGCAATCATATGGTGGTCTGAACCCACTGGCTCTACATGCATCACCAAAGCCGATTGAAAAGCCTCTCTGAATTCCACATTCCCCACTGCCCTGTCAATCCTTTCTTTCACATGATTCTCACCTAGTCTTTGATTGCACCACGTGTAATGAGCACCAGCATACTTCAAATCCAACAGAGCACAATCAGATAACATACTCTGAAAATTCATCATTCTTCTAATATCTACTGGTCGCTTTCCTACCTTTTCATACACAGAGACCACATCATTAAAGTCCCCCATACATAGCCAAGAACCTTGCACCCCATTCGCAATGCTTCTCATCTTCCTCCAAACCTCCTCCTTCTCTTCTGCTCGTGGTGCACCATACACATAAGTCACATACTCTGGTACTTTATGCACAACCGAATGCATACTTGTATGAATAATGTTCTTTGAGCAATGCCAAATATCAATAGTCACGTCCTTCTTCCACCATAGGGCCAATCCACCACTTCTACCGATCGGTTCAACATACATTTCTTCATCCATGTTACATCTTTTTTTTATTTTCATCATACCAGCTTTCAACATTCTAGTTTCCATGAGGAAGATAACTGAGGGACTCCTCTTCAAATTCTCTTCCCTCAGTTTTTTCACTGTCAAGGCTCTTCCCAAACCTTGACAGTTCCATGCAAGGAAAATCATGTCCTCTTGGTGGCTGTTTGAGGCCAGCCACCAGTACCCTTAGCATTTCTTTCAGAAGCCTCACATTCATTTGTTTCAGTGGGAATAGTAATCTCAGTACTTAATACAAGCTGCTCCACACCCTTATAGCATCTCGCCTTTCGCTTGAGTTCCCCATCCCTCCTTAGTCTTCTCTTCAGTATTCTCACACTCCTTCTTTCACCAAGTCCTTTATTACCTTCCTTTCCCTTACTTTTGTCATCATACTGATCAGTAAAGAGCAATCTTCTTTTCTTGGATTGCTTCTGCTCAGTGTCATCGATCCTGATTCTCTTCAAGTTAATTCTTCCCACCCTCAGAGCCATTTCCGAGACCGGAGATGCATTGTCATACACAACAATTGCCTTAGACAGATCCTCAGCAATCCTTGGAGACTCCATACTCCCTTCTCGAGCTCCCTTGCCATCCGGATGTTCATTAAGGAATATATCCCCTGCAATACTAGGCATTATTTTTGTCTGCTCTTGTTCTTCAACTTCAATCCCCTTACTCTTGTTATATGTTACCTCTTCACAGACACTTCCCGACCTACCCTCATTACTTTTTAAATCCTCCCTGGCTCCCTCCGTAGAGATAAGACTCTTGGAAGCATTACATTCTTCAACCTTTCCTTCCCTTGTTCCTCCTTCTTCACCTTTCTTATCACTTTGATGATTCATATGTAGATTCCTGCAAGCTTCAACTTCCTCCCACCGTTCATTACATTCCACCATCTCGATCTTGGTACTTCTTGCACCTGGAACACTTAGCCAGCTGCCATATTCCAGTTTGGGATTTCCCTTTGTTTCTGTGTGGCATGAGCAGTGTCTCTGGTCGTGCCCAATCCTCCCACAACGATAGCAAAAATTTTGTAGCCTTTCATAACGCACCTTCACCCAGACTTTATCCTTTTCTGGACACGGAGCCCAAATTCCAGTAATCATACTTTTCCTCAGATCAACCAAGACTCGAGCTCTTAAAAAATTTCGAACTAATAAATCACCCTGCCTGGGATTTTCTACCATCATAACCTCACCAATCACACCGCCAAGTGTAATTGCATTTTCCACATCCATACCTTCTAATGGAATATCATGGAATTGGATCCAGAACGGGCAATAATCGAAGCAAACATCCTTATACACCATATAATCCTTCCAGATCTGAATATTTAGCAACATACCTTGAATTGACCAAGGTCGTCCTCGCAGAATCCTCAGATAATCATCTCTGCGTCTGAATTCAAAGATGAAGGCCTTCTCGTCAACCTCAATAATCTCCATGTCCTCATGCTTCTCCAGATTCCATCCTTTTCTGATCATCTTCATTACTGTAGGCTTGTTAAAACTCTTTTCTGTCGTCATTTTTCCTACTAGAGCACCTCCATTTAACTTGCGCTGCTCTCTTTTTTTCCACACAAGCTTTACTTCCGAGTCTCCTTGCTTCTTCATCACCTCGCACGAAGAAGCCATCGTACTGTCACCTACTAATTTCACACTCCTCCTAGCACCAGATCTCACAGATTCCTCCCTGTCGCAATGTGCAACAGATCGGACGCTCTTTTTGATTCCGTCGCAGTGGGCGACGGAACACACACTCTCAAGTTTTGAATCCGTCGCAGTGGGCGGCGGAACAGAACTCACACTCTCAAGAAACGGTGATAACCACCGTAACAAACTCTCACTAAGGAGAGAGAAAACTCTCACAGGGGAGAGAGAAAATAGTTAGGTGAGTTAGTTAAGTATAAGAAATATGACACGTTTTTCCTAAAATACTATAATAATCTTTCTTAATATCCCCTCTTCCTCTTCTACTTAATTATGGTTGAGGAAGTATCCATAGGGGTAATTTAGAGAAAAGTGATAAATATGAGAAATGGGTTTTATATTTAGGGCTAAAACCAACTCAATAATTAAGTTCTATATTAAGGACCGGAGAAATATTTCAGTGTTCCCACCCCCGGGTCATGCCACAACTTCCAAAATTCTGGTCAGAAAGTCAACCAACTACTAACAAATTGTAAAATGTAACGTAACTTTTTATAAACTTTTAAGAAAGGAATGATGAAAACTGATTTCTTTTTAAGAAAGAATACGGCCCTACCACTTGCTCACCTTACATTTCATAAATTATCATTAAAAAGCTACTTATGTACTATTTCAAACAAATCCTACGAGATTTAAGTACAAAACAATCCATCAGCAATATCATCTACAACATCAAAATTATCACTTACTTTTAACTCCAACTTTGATTCTTTGTAACTAGCTCTTTTCTAAACCCTAGGCTTCAATTTTCTTTCAAAGAGAGGATTTAGAATCCAAAGATAGGGGTGAGTAAAATTAAACCAAAACTGAAAACCAAACCGAATTCGGTTTTTTCGGTACGGTTAATTTAGTTTTCGGTTTTTTTTGTTTTTATTTTAGAAAATATCAGTTTTCGGTATTCGGTTTGATTAGAATAAAAAAAAATCAGTTTTAACCAAAAAAACCAAATTATAAAATAAAATTGACCTATTATTATCTGTTGAGTCTAAATCCAAATATCTAATCATCCCATCTTATTGAAAAAAATGAAGCCCACCTTTGAAGAAAAGCCTCAAACCCATAAAGAGAAAAACCTTACACTCCACTAGCATTTCTCTTGTGTTGCCATCATCACATCCCATCCCCCAAAGCATCTTGCATCAATCTCTTAACTGCTCTCGAACTCCAGCTTCAGCTTTCACCCCCATAACTTCATACTCGATGTCTCCCACTCGCCATCGTTACTCTGCCGCCTTCGATCACCGACCCAGACCCAGTTTTTGTGCCGTTGCTTGTTCTCACCATGGTCACTCTCTCAACGAATCGATTTGATCTACCCTTTCTTCCTCCTTATTGCCTTGTAGTATCTACTTGTATGCTTTCTGCTATTAGATTTATAACTTGTATTTTGATTGCTCTTAGCCTTTGCCTCTTCATATTTTCTAGTTTATATCCATCTTGTTGTCTCTGTTTGTTGCTCTCTGTTCATTAGATTTATAGCTTGGACTCTAATCACTCTTAGCCTCTCTAAACCATCATTGTTTTGCATTTTTTCTAAGTAACCGAACAACCCTTCTAACCAAACCAATTTACTTTGATTAATTTGGTTCAGTTAGTTAGTAGTGTCTAGTCTCAGTTCAGCATTGGAAATATGAACTATTCAGTTATTATTAATAATCGAGCTGAATAATCAAACGCTCATCTTATCCAAAGATGATCTTGAACAAAAGAACTAAAGGAGGTGATGGATTTACAACACAATTTTACCTTAAAAAGCTTAATCTCCCAACTTCTTCTTCCTTTTCAATTCCCTCTTCCTTCCCTTCTTTCTCTCCTTCTACTACAAAAAAGTATGCAATTAGCGACAGATTAGTGACAGAATCGTATTGGCAATCGAATATGTTCCGTCACTAATTGGATTAACGACGAATTAACGACAAAATTTTTTTGTTGCTAATTACTGAAGAAAAAATTTCATAGCTAATTTGATTTTAAAAAAAATTAAAATGTTATGTGGGGCCTCCACCAACCATTAATTTAATAAGAGAGCAAATAAGAGAGAAAAATACTAATTATAAGATAAATAATGAAAAAGATGTAATGAGAAAAAGATGGGCAGAAAGAATAAAAAATTAATTATGGGCAAAATTGATAAAAACATACTATCTCTAGTTCTTAATATAAGAACTTTTTTAATTTTTATTTTGATTTTAAATATAAGATTCCAATCTACTTTATCTATTATATTTATTCATTTTTGTCCAATGTAGTCCTTGTAATAATAATAGTCCTAGTTAATACACTTGATTAACAAGGATATTTTAAGAAAGACAACACCTATCTATTACAAATAACTAATTTAACTATTACTTTAAATTACCTTTAATTATTTTTTTAAATCACAAAACTCAATTAAAAGGATCTTATAAAAAAATCAAGGGAGTGTATAAATAAAAAAGATTTTTTAAATATCACAGTAAAACTTTATTATACTTGCAATGGTCAGCTTGAACATATAATTTCTAACTTGGATGATTTTGACTTGAATATAATTGAGAAAATTAGATTTTAAAAAAATAACTTATTATGTTAAGTTATTCAATCACATATGGCCATGTATTTATTTTTAAAATATTATTCTCTTGGTCCTTAATATAAGATCTATTTAACTAATATGATATGATTAAAAAGGTTAGGTAAATTAGTTAATTATAAGAAATATGACATGTTTTTTTTCTAAAATACCATAATCATCTTCCTTAATATTGTCTCTATTTCTTCTACTTGATTATGGTTGAGGGAGATCTATAAGGATAATTTAGAAAAAATTGATAAATATGAGAAAGAGATCTTATATTTAGGACCAAAATTAACTCAATAATTAGGTCCTATATTAAAGACCAGAGGAGTAATATTTAATAGTATTTAATTAAAATTTTATATTAAAAAATAAAATACATGGCCATATGAGTAAATGAGTTAATGACTATACTAGGAAAAACTATAAGAACCTAATAAAAGATATAAAAACCGCATTAAAAATTGGGTGAAATTATAACAAATGACGAAATTAACTATTTCCAAGATTTAATTATTTTTAATTGTAGAAAATAATTAATTTGAATATTATAAAATGGGTTAAGAATAATTTATGAATAATAAATAGAAAATAAATAGATTGCAATGAAAAACTAAATTTGTTGTTGACAACAACAATAATATATTTCAGACCGAAAAAAACACAACAATAATATATTTAATTGTTTATTATATCGTTGAGTCCCAACGGATACGAGCGTCAGACCATCACGTCTCATTGCCCTTTCTCCACCCAGCTAAGCGGCATTGCGTTGAAGGCGGAGAACGAGAAGGCAGCGGGGAGAAGCCTTTACCTATAAAGGTCGAATGTTACAATCATTCTATCCTTTCAAAGCGTTCATGGGACTTCTACTCATCTAAGCTCAGGAACTTACTTATTTCAAGGTTTATTCTTAAACTTATAAGCTTAAAATATGGGATATGACAAATTATGTGTGTAATTCGTTTTTGAGGTTAAGATATATCCAGCATCTTAAAATATTTTTTTAGATACATCTAGCATTCTAAAGTATTTTGTGGTACATTCAGTATTTTGAAATATTTTTTTAAATGCGTCTAGTGTTGTGAAGTATTTTTTGATACATCAAGCACCTCAAAATATATTTTAAAGGTACGTCCAACATCTAAAAATATTTTTTGGTACATCCAATACCAATACCAAAGTGAAAAAAAATACTCCAAGACCCTTGACATACCTAAAAATATTTCGAGGTGTTGAATGCATCACAAAATACTTTAAAATGTTGGATGTATCAGAAAAAATACTTCCATGGTTAGATGGACCTTCACTTTGGATCCACACACATCAACCCTTGTTATATTATGAAACAATTCAGGAAATTTGTAGAGTGATGGCCACGTGTTTGAGTGTGGATTCTGTAGTGGGCTTGTGGGTTGCGTGATCCATCCTCTGTTCTGTTGTTGGGTCTAAAATTGTTGGATATAGCCCATGCATCATGACAAAAGCTTTTATAACCACCAACAAAAGTTATGTTTAGCAGAGAATAGGTTAATTCTTTATAATGTGACGAAATAAAATTTGAATTCCTATTAGAAAAAATATTTACATTTAGTATCTAATATTATTTTAAATATGATTACTTCTAAGAAGAGAAGATCTATGGGTAGCCAAAAACAAAAAAGGCTTTCATAATCACAGTACAATATTGTTGCCTCGAGTATCTCTCTCTTAACCATAGCTAGTTTTGTAATCATGGACACTGAAGGATTTTGTAATTTATATAGGTTTAATCTTTTTCTAATCATGATAGTGTTTGTTATTGTGTCTTGAATTCTTTTTTATCATAATTAGCTTTTGTTTAGTGATTCTATCTTCTTTTTTTTTTGGTGAAAGTGATTTCATCTTTTGTAACTATGACAGTGTTTTCTAAATTTTAAGTTTTCCTTTTCCAACATGATTAATGTTTCAAAGGAATAATTTTTTTTTTAAACTACGATTGACTTTCAAATGAGTTTAGCACTCTTCTATCATAGCAAGCTAATGCCTTTTCGGCAGTGAAAAGTGACTACTTAAAAGTTTTAGCCATGATTTTTGGACTTTTGACAATTACTTTTTGGCGCTATCAAAAGTCCTTTTTTTTTTTTTTTTAACTGTAACGTAATAATCACCCATGAAGCTTTTAATACTATCATCGTAAAATACTAATCTAACTAAAACATCATTCTTAATAAAGACAAGCTATGTGTTAAAATTTTTTTTTTTCTTTTTAACATAGGTTTTTTTTGGCATCTTCTTTTTAACATAGGTTAGCTTTGAGTAAAAACACGAGATACGCTTGTAAGCGGGTCCTACCATGTGGATTGCTTTGTTGAATTTACAATAGAATTAAAATATGGTTGCAAACTATTCTATAAATGAAGATGAATCACATCAAACAAAGCTGAAAATTTTCTCCTTCGTATTCTATTTCATAAATAATGTGGCTTTTATGAATTTTATATTACGTACTGATACATTGATGTTTCGAAGATGATGAGGTCAAGTTCACATAATAGACTTTAACTATATTTCATAACTTTGTTTTCATTTATATATATATATATATATATATATGTTATAGTTTGAACTCTATCTAGGTTATTGATAATTATTATTTGTAACGCCGATAGCACAAAAATTATGGATCGGAGATCATTTAACACAAAGCTCAAATAATTTAATAGTTGGTGATCAAGTATCATTAGGGCACAAAAATTATCCATCCTCATAAAAAGACATTTAAAAATGTTAAGGGGTCTATAAGAACTCTTTAAACCTGGAGGCATGTCCTGATCTTGGTGAGTGGTGAGCCTCTAAGACCCAACTTATCTAACCTTTTTTTCTTACCAAAAAAAAAAATGTTAAAGGGTCTTGGCATATAATTTTTCAAAACTACATGTTTGTTTGAAGATGGAAGCTTGAACAAGTTTGCGGTGGCTGTCTGCCTTCTTGTGTTTTTTTTAAAAATATAAATCTTTATTATTTTTAACATTCTTTCTATCGAATCAGCAATGGTGGCATAGATTGGATCGACAAAATTTTTTTGGTTCTTTGCGTTTTATTAAACTGAATTTGTACTTTTTGTTATGAATACACAAAGGAAATTGGCTGTAATAATGAACTAATTTATGTATCTTTTTGCTTTTTTGTATGGTGATGAAGGATGAGGGGGAAAATTAAGTTTTTTAAAAAGAACAGTACAAGTTTTTCTTTAGTAGAAATGCTCCCACAAGGGACTCCGTATAGTATCATTTCTGATATAAAAGCCTTCTCATAGTTAGCATATGGTTACTTAAATATAATACTCCTTCGCTCCTTAATATAGGACCTAATTATTGAGTTGATTTTAGTCCTAAATATAAGATATATTTATCATATTTATCAGTTTTT